>NC_070583.1:31334795-31449795 GCF_027409825.1 Scomber japonicus | reverse complement strand
CAGTCTTATCAGCCATTTGGTATTTATGAAGCAGAAAGATTTTTCCCCAAACATTACTGCTGCTTAAATTATATGCCTTTTTCCAGATTTCCAGATTTAATGCATATCATGTCTTAACTTATTGGTCTCTCTGTGTTCATGTAAGCAGAAAATTAAGCATTTTATTCATTTTTCTGTCCATCTTCCATACCACTCGTCCTGTTATGAAAGAGCTTTACCAGCATGCATTTGACAGGTTGTCAATCTGTCACATCAACACACACAGAATGATAAACACAGTAACACCTGCGGGGAAATACATAGAGTTGCCAGTTCACTTGACTTGTATCATGTCTAGAGGGAGAACATCTAAAAATCTAAAACTTTTCAAGAATAAAAAGACTAAAAAATGTTAAAATGTCAGTTGAAAAAGCAAACAGTAAATCTAGCATTATTATTATTCTAGCAGCAGCAGCAAACATGGAAGTCTCTGAAGGTTTTATGCGCTATCAATCAATAGGAGAAAACTAATCATAGGAGTAAATAGGCAATCAAATGAATACTATGAAAAGAAAAGCTAAATAATGTTAATATATTAATAATGCTATAGCCAGCTGGGAGGATGAGTGAGGAAAGAAGCCAGCATCATCCCTTTTGTATACTTAATATTTTGCGTTTTGTGATTGTTATTGAATTCTCCCCTCATCTCGTCACAACCAGCCGTAAAATTGATCTTTTTTTATTTTTATTTAAAGTACCCTCAAGTGAGAATTGAGTCCTTGCACTGCATGGTGGTTGATTTCCTTTGACTGCATAAGAGAAGAAGACATATGTCAGCAACTATTAGCATATTCACTAACTGCAACAACACCAAAGGCCATAGAGATAGCTGCATTCCTCTTGGGTACCTCTCCTCATTTTCCCCAATCAGTACTTTTATTCTTGGAAGCTTTATTCATGCAGCCTGAGGGACAAGGCCTGGAGGGGAAGCCAGGGGAGGAAAAAAAGAGGGGGGGCAGAACAGGTGCAGAGAAGTGGAAAGATGTGATCAAAGTGAATAAAGAAGTGTAGTTTGGCAGTTTTTACCCAGGAGCTTTTTTCCTCCCACCTTTGACCCCACATTCAGTCCTTTATTCTTACGAGTGCCAAAAAATAGGTCTAATCTGGATGGCCTTTGAGGCAGCAGCTTTTTTATCCTTGTGCTAGTGTGTACTCTTTTACCAACTCAGTCCAACACATGCAGACACACAAAAAGAGCCGTGAGAGCATTTAAGGACTAATTTCCAGCCTTTTCTGTTCCATAACTGGCTTGCGGAGAAGCATTTCCGCACACTTTCTCATTCTACAGTAGCTCTGTTTGTGTATTTTTCTCTCTCTGCAGTGACTGCTTGGCAGAAATACACTCTCTCCTTACTGTCAGAGCCCCTTGTGGGTTTCACAACCATTCTCTTCCTTTCCCGCTTTCTTGCGCTTTCTATGTTTCTTCTGTCCTTCCCCTCACTGAAAACTACTGAAGCTCCTTTTTTCTCTCAGCTTGAGGCAGTTTTCGTGAAAGAGGGAAGATAGACAGACAGGCAAAGGAGGCAGACAGAGGAATGAATGGCCTCATTCACAAGCGCAGAGAGTTAGATACACACAGCTACAGCACAGCGCACAATACCCTATCACTCTCAATAATCACTGGCCTGTTTATGAAGCTGTTGCATCTCAGTTATCTTGTAAACTATGTTCTCGTGGAGAGGATCAGATATGAAATCCATATGGTGGCTAAACTCCCCCCCCGCCAGACTATTGATTGTCAAGCTTTATCTTTTATCTTGGCTTTATAATGCTGCTGATGAGCACTCTTGAGGCCTGTTGTCAGTATTTATTTATTATGTCTCATTAACTTAACACCACATTCTGATATATCATTAAATCATTTTTTATTATATCAGAAATAATTTAGCCCATTAGAAAATATCCATTTCTTAACTATTATATTATTATTAACTATTATAACGATTATATGAAACGCTTGGTTTTCTTGGCTGAAAATGATGATGACCAAAGCTTGAAATTCTCTCCTGTATGTCTTATTATTAATGCCTGTGTTGTTATAAATTATATATCGTCCACCAGCTAGTGTGCTCTCTTCCTAAGAATATTGATTGTCAGGCCTTGTCATGTTAACACTGCTGCTCAAGATGGATGACAAGTTGCTGTCTGGTTTAAAAATAATCGGTCCATGTTTATCTTGAGATGAACCTCATGGAGAAGCATATATTCGGCTTTTTCTGGTCTCTTTTTTTTTGTAAAACACCCTGCAAAATAATAAAAATGCATTATTTTTGAGACAAAACAAGAGGTGCCAGTGCTTTTCTCTGGGTAGTTGCCCCATCTATGTTGTAGTATAAAGTCACAAACATGAAATCCATACTACAGTTACTGTACTCTCTGCCAGGAACTATTGATCTGCGGACTTTGTCTTCTGTCTTGTCTATATAATGCTCCTCTTTAACACAGAAGGTGCCATTGTCAGTATAAAAGTAGTGTTTCGCTGTCTGTACAGAGAGAACATTTACATATCTTATATCTGAAATATTTGGTTGTGTTCTTTATGGGCTATTAGTAGAAGATTTCTACATTTTGGGATGATGTTATAGTGTTTAAGAATGACATATAGGGCATGAAATGAAAAAAAAACATGCTATTTATAAATGTAATCATGCTGTAGCCTACTTATTTGTTATGTTACGAACAGCTGTCACAACTGGCTCCATAACACTTTTATCGTTAGCTAGCATAGCCTTAAGTTGGTAATTATTAGCACTGCTTTCTAGGTTACACTACTGGTTCACCTTCAAGATAACTAAACTAATTTTTGCTCATATTTTGTTCATATAATTTGCAGCTACAGAATACCACTCAAGAACAATTTGCCCATCTTTAACCTCATAAAACACGTCCCTATTTTTATGTTTTTTGCCTAAATGACATGCCCAAGTTGTGATCAGCGCAGCTCCCACAGGAAGTGACGTAAAAGGGACCGGATATGGTTTGTTCCTATGGTTACATTCCGTGTTGAAATCATAGACTGTATATAAGAAATACATGTTGACATATTGAGGAAAGTATTTCGGTTATAAGGAAACGGATTTCATATTTCACAAGAATGGATACTTGGCGAGCTGTACAGAAAGTCCTGAGTCATAAGATGATCGTTGTGGATAAAGGGAAGACTTTGAAGGTATGTAGCATTATAGCTGTTCTTACTTTAGCTGAGTGGCTAGCCGAGCTAACCGCTAATACTATTACGGCTGTGAGCAACCATATAAGTCGTGAGTGGTCTTGAATGAATCAGGACAATCTAAGCTTTCTAACAATGTACGGCATGAATATATATGTTGAAGGGTTGGTGTTTAAAACATTCAGAAGAACTTGTCGCTACCTCCCAACTTCCGACCCGTCCCGTAGGCGGAACAGCGTGTCATGGAAAACATGTTTTTGAATGGCCTGCAGTGAAAGTTCATTCATACAGTTAGAGCCTCAATAAAATAATATCCAAGTGTAGGATAAAACCTGTACTTTATGTAGTTCTTTGGACAGATGGAAGAATGAGGAACAGAGGAAGGAGTTAGGTATCCAGAGCTGGAGCAAGTAAGACTTATTTATTTGTAGCCCTTGGCTTAGAATAATTCAAGGTAAATTTAACATCATTTCACAAAAGTAATCACAATTTACATGTAGTCATTATCAAGTCTTCAATTTCTTAGCTTTGTCATATTATTTCCACTTCTTTCATCTTCGTGTATTATACAATCACTGTAGAAATTCCACCACTTGCTTTAACACTCCTAATCTGTTCAAAAAGGGTTTTACACCTTTAGTCAAATTTGACCTGCATTTGAATTCATTAAAAAGTACTGAAAAAACACTAAATATCATCCAGTAATGTATATTTTTTCAAATCATTTCTTGTTTAAGATGTTATACTGTAGCTTTTCTCTCTAAGAAGGACAGTCATTCATTCAGGAGCTTCCTTCTCTCAAGGTTACTACGTTAAACGACTTAAATGTGAAATGTCAGTGGTAGATTTCCTCCTAATTATATTGCTCATAAAAGCGTATTATTTGCATTTATCTTCTGTCACCCACTAGGTATTGCTGCATTGTACTTTAGGTGACTCCGAGCAATGCCAGAAAAAAATACACCTTATGCTTTTTCAACTACTTTATATTCCTGTATTTCCTCCGGTGCTTCCTTTGTCCTGGCCTTTACCTGCAGGTAATGAGAAGTTGTCATGTTTCTGCTGTGTTTCTGTGGTTTTCTGGAGAGTGTCACAGCCACCAGCAACTGTGAAGGTTTTCTCTCTCTCTCTCTCTCTCTCTCTCTCTGTGTGTGTGTGTGTGTGTGTGTGTGTGTGTGTGTGTGCTGGAGGAGAGTTGCTTCTGCTTTTGTATGTTCAAAATATGCATAGTGACAGTAAAATCAGTGGCAGGTTTATCTGTAAGCATCCATTCCTGCTGTCATGTGAAATGCAAACAGGCAGCTGGCTTAGAGACATACTGTAAGCACTACTGAAAGAGAGGTAAATAAGATGGGATGGAGGGAGCAGGAAAAGAAGGATGGGAGAAATATGATAGTGAGCAAACTTATTGAAAACAATACCAGAAAAACAAAGCGCACTAAGATATTAGTCTGGAAAGTATTATACAGCTTGAACCACATATTTTCTTCCCTGTTATGCAAATTAGCTATATTTGAATTTGAAAAATAAACAAGAAGTGAGGAAATATGCAGAGTACGCATATGATTGAGAGGGCTTTCTAAATGCACAGAAACACAGATGAAATGAACCAGAGAGAGAGACATGGATAGCTGCAGAAGATAGGCTGATATACCATAAAGAGTATACCAATAAAGGAGGTGGTGTCTAAAAGAGATTCATGGAGAGGTCTTCACAGAGAAATAGAGAGGTTTAACAGACAGATGGAGTAATTAAAAACCAGAAAAAGACACTGAGATGTACACACACAAAAAAAATCAAACATGGAAACGCTGAGAAAACAAGCAAGGGGGAGGCAACGATAGGTAAAGGTAGAAGAAGTCCCAGGAGACCCATTGTTTCTGATGCTTTTACTGTGGCGATGATGCACCATGCCGCTGGTCCCCTCCTCTCATTAAAGCCTTATGAAGCAAGCTTAGCACACATTTTATTACAATGACGCCACTGTCTGGCACATTCCAGCCTTGCGGCTGGGTGTTGGTGGAGTAGGTTGCAGTGAAACAAGCCCATGGAGACACACATCAGAAAGAGAAAGACGGGGAAAAAGAAAGGATGAGAGAGTTAGAGAGGCAAAGCAAGGATCACAAGGTATAGGCAGAAAATAAGAGAATGACGAGGTGAAGGACAGGGAAAAGCAACAGAGGAAGAGAGAGAGTGCATTAATAGAGAATGAGACATAGAGATTTTCTGCTTGTGCTTTGGGCCTGTGTGTATGTCTGTATGGTTGCAGATATGTTGGTAATGTGTCAAAACAGAATGGTTTGGGATTAAGGCTATATCAATATTTCCTTAAGTTTTGATGAAGACCCAGGAGGAGGATGGAAAATAAAATGTGCACAGAGTGATGTCAAAACTGCATTTAGGCCAGTAGTTTTAAAACATTTTTTTTTTTTTTACAAAGTTTCATAAACTGGCAGCTCTCAAGCTCCTACACATGACAGATCACATGTGCAATGCTTTCTTTTAGTTCTGCCACTTTTTTCCAGTTCGTGCCCAAAAACAGCTGATCTCTAAAAGTAAAAAAAATATATATTCCATGTCACTGCTGTCACAGTAATTCAGCTGTATGTTCATTCTCCTTTGCCCCAACACTGTGAAAGGAAATCCTTTCTCTTAGCCAAGAACCATCAGATCAGTCACATGACCAAAAATGAATGCCTAGTATTATTTTGTGTGTTTCAGTCTGAATATATATATATACACACATTTGACCAAACTGTCTCTGTTTGCTGTTCACTTCAACTGTTGTTATTTTGTTATTGTGATTTGTTCATATCCTCTGAGCATTAATTATGATGTCAGCCTAAATGACTTAGTATAAACATCTTTGTGCATTCTGTCACGGTAAAATATTGCACCTGTCATTTGGCAGTTTATCACACACAGCCTCATCTCTGTAATCATCTTTTATGTTCTGCCATGCTAGGCTATGTGCTCTGAAGTTTCAAATAAAAGCTGGAAATGCTTCAAAATTCAAATTGGAAGACACTAAATACGTTGACTTTGAGGACACCATGACTCAGCTCCTGCTGAATGACGCATGCTAAGTAGGGCTACGTAGTATGCTAGTTCTCTGAATTGAAGACATCCAGCTCCTGTCATAATCGGAGACTAAATCCCTGCCTTATCGCCTCCTGGGTGCAGAGGCCTCGGCTTTGTTTAATTGCCACAAGCCGAACCGTCAAAGCTGCATCTCCCTCAGTGTTTACCCCCACTGAGGCTTATAGCTGATAATGGAATTACTCTGAGTCCCAGGAGGAGGGAGAGAGGGAGGAACAGAAAGAGGGGTAAAGAGGAAGCAGTCATAGAAGGAGAAAGAGAGAGCAGATAAAGGCAAGTGGATGGTGGAAGCGGAAAGAGAGTGAGGATGGATGTAGAGTCCACCATGAAAGAAGAAGAAAGAGGGAAAAAAGGTGTGAGATGAAGTGTTGCATAGAGATCACAAGAGGGAGGAAGAGAAAAAGGGGTTACGGAGTAATGGCTGGCCATGGCTAAAAGCAAAGCCAGCAGTCTGACTGTTTACTCCAGTGTGACGTATCACATGGTGGGGAGTGAATAATGATTCAGCATATAGCTCAAGCTCAAGCTCAAAACATGCTTGCCTGGAAGAAGGATGAATGGAGCTGAAGAGAGGAAATGGGTGTAAGAGAATGTAGATGGAGAAAGAGAAACATTGAATAGTGTAAAAAACGACACTTGACTCGCTGGATTCTGGTGCACATTTTCGGTAGATTTGTCAGAATATGCAGGACTCACTGATTCCCACACTATTTTTGTTCAAACACTGTTTGGGTTTGGGCCGTGCAGATGAACGACAAACACAGAGCAGAAGACAGATTCTTGCTGGAGTGAGATAGCAGAGGACGTCAGTGCTTTTCACTCGCCTTTCCGTCATGGATGAAAGCTTCGGGGTATTTGAAGAGTTGCAGTGTTGTAGTGGAAAATGACTTCACATCTGAAGTGAGCTCGCGGCTCGGTCAAGGGTTGTGTGTGTGTGTGTGTGTGTGTGTGTGTGTGTGTGTGTGTGTGTGTGTGCGTGTGCGTGTGTGTGTGTGTGTGCGTGTGCGTGTGTGCGTGTGCATGGATGAATCTTAAGGATTTGAAGCTCTCGGCAGGTGGGGTTATTTGACTGTAATTTCCCTAACAACTGTATAAGTAACCGTGCCAGTTTTGGCTAGTGGGAATGATTTCGTGCTAGTCAGACATTTTGGAAATTGCTTGCCAGAGGCTTATAGGCTCGTCTGATTTCCACTCATACTCATAACTACATGAACCAGTGTGTGATACGGCAGGGAGGAATCTGTTCTGTGTTGTTCTGGATGAAATGAAATAGTTTTTTTTTTTTTAGAAGAAACTCGACAGGACAGATGTCAAAATGATTAACCTTCCTGTCGTCCTCCCGGTTCAAATTGACCCCGTCAAATTGACTGTCCCTCCCTTCCTACCATCTGTCCTTCCTCCCTTCCTTCTCTCCTTCCTCCATCCCCCTCTCTTCCTTCCTTCTGTCCTTCCTTCTGTCCTTCCTTCCTCCCCCCCTCCTTCTTTCCTTCCGTCCATCCTTCCTTTCTTTCTTCCTTCCTACCTTCCTCCCTTCCTTTTTTCTTCTGTCCTTCTTTCCTACCTTCCTTCCTCCCTTCCTTCCATCTGTCCTTCCTCCCTCCCTCCTTCTTTCTTTCCCTCCCTTCTTTCCTTCGTTCCTTCCTCCCTTCTTTCCTCTGTCCTTCTTTCCTTCCATCCTCCCTACCTGTTTTCCTTTCTCCCTCCCTCCCTTCTTTCCTTCCTTCCCTCCTTTTCTTCCTTCCTTCCTTCCTTCCTTCCTTCCTATCTTCCTTCCTTCCTTCCTTCCTTCCCTCCTTCCTCCCTCCATTCCTTCCTCCTTTCCTCCCCTCCTCACTCCCTCCCTCCTTTCCTTCCTTCTTCCTCCCTCCCTTCCTTCCTTCCTTCTTCCTCCCTTCCTTCCTTGACTCGAGGACAACAGGAGGGTTAAATTACTTCCGTTTATCTCATTTTCATCTGGCTGCTTTGGTAAACTCATCACTCTTATAAATGCTCACACACCACTCAAAGGGTGCTGTATGTGGGTCTAATTAGTAAAGGGAAGGTATAGCTGACACAAGCTAAAGCTGTTGGATCATTAAAATTGTTGACATATTTAACCAGAATCCACAGCGTGAATTTAATTAAGGGCCATACATCTTTCCTTTCCCCCCTCTTATTTGTTCTTTTATACTCTGTTCATTTGCAAAATCAATGCAAAGCTTTCAGAAACATTGTCATTGAGTATATTTCCTAACAGTGTTCTCTAATTTGTCTCCATTCACCCCATTTTCTTCCATCCTTCTAATCCAAATACCCCACCCTCCTCCATTTATCCTCTCCTTTCCTCCCTCCATTTCTCTCTCACATCAGTCTGTTCTCAGTATTCAAGGGGAGTCTTCGCTATCTTCGGCCTTTATGACAAGCGCTCAGTGAACACGCTGACGTCGTTCTGTGGGGCCCTGCACATCAGCCTAGTGACGCCCAGCTTCCCCACCGAGGGAGAGGGCCAGTTCACCCTGCAGCTCCGGCCGTCCATCAGAGGGGCTTTGCTGTCACTGTTGGACCACTACGACTGGAGCCGATTTGTCTTCCTCTACGATACAGACCGAGGTAAACACACAGATACATCTACACATAAATAAATACATAAACAAGTGCTGTTGATACAATATAAAAATTCTCACACTATTTAATTGCTATAAATATATTGTTTCCCCCAAATTAATTATTTTTTTCAAGCTTCTGGAAATCTTCTCCCTGCATTTCAGAATAAGAGTTATTTTTGGATCCTTAAGCTGATAGAGTCCAAAAAAAAACCCTCATATTAGTCATAATTGGTCATTGAGTTCAAGGATTTAATGTAATAATATGCATGACTAAAGTGTAAGTATATGATTTTGATGGTACATTTATTTAATTCTACCAGTGACCATAAAAGTGGCATCATTTTGTTATAACGATGACATCACTATACCAACTCTCATCTGCTTTCGCCCCCATTTTCCTTCCTTGTTGGGTTTTCAGTGAAAGGTCAAAGAAGGCTTTGGGGGGAAATATGCAAAAAAGGCTTTAACTCATTATTATAGTCTCCACAGACTCACTGTATACTAAAAAAAAGTCAAAATAACTGTAACTGTCCTTATGGCACCACCAGAGATTCATAAGCTCTGCTGTGATAACAAGACATGACTGGGTAGATCTGTTGTTTTCTGTCTCCGGGACTATATTCAGAATTCAGTTACGGAGGATAAAAAAATAGATTTCCAAATTACTCTGGCTCACACTTTTTTTTTTTTTTTGCATGAAGAATTATCTGTTAATTTGGGTTCAGTTTAGAATGCCACACTGAAAACACTATTATAATACCCTGAAGTCATAATCATCTCTTTAAAAGGCTATTGCTTGGGATTGTTTTGCCTTAATTTAACTCCCAAATTTAGCTCTGCCTCGTAGTAACCAATCCAGTCTCACATCAAAATATGAAATAACTACGTTGGTCGACGGCACAAAATGTCTTAGTTTCACAATAATGGCTCTAAAATTGCCTCTTCTTTTTTTTTGGCCTTTTATTTCTATTTGCCTGGCACAGACGCCAGTTTAAACCAATTTTTTTTTTAAATGACAATGCTTTTATTCTCAGTGGAAAATCTGGATCTTATAGTTTGGACATTGAAATGCTTTTTTGACAACATTTCTAGCAAGAAATGTGCATTTTGTTTATAAAAATGTATATGTATATGATATTTTTGTTATCGCTATTTTTTTATCGCTGAAACCACATAGCATGCAAGTTGTATGAACCATTGTCTTTACGTTGTGTAGTGTAGTTATCGGAACTGTTACGTTATTTGCAACTATGCCGTTTCAGCGGTAGTAGTGTCCATAGCAACCACCATAGCAACGATAGAAAGCCTGCAAATATCTTAACTGACAATTGACATTTAATACCAAAACTTAAAATATTGCATTTTCCACTGAGAATAAAATCAATTGCAGCGTTGTTTGTTTTTTTGTTTTATTTTTGTAGCTGACAGAAACTGACCGTCAAGTGATTTGGTTGCAGACACATAAAAAAAGAATAGGCAAAACAATACGTTCTGCACTATGGACCAACGTAGCTATGATACATTTTGATGTGAGACTGGTTTGTAGAAGCATGAAGGCCATTACAACCTCACTGTCCTAATGAAAGAATATCGCTGTGCAAGCAGGGCATTTTTCTGTATTCTTCCAGGGTTTGGCCATCCCATCATGCCGCACATGTAAATTAGTGGAGCAGGCACAGCTGACACCCTCGGCTCCTAACTTACCATGGGAATGCTTGGCACGTTTACCTCTTTCTTTCTCTCACACACACACCTACACACACACAATTCCCAGCCACAGGGACAGAAACACAGGTCAAACATGACGCAGAGTCCCCAGACCATGGTATTGTGGCGTGTCAGAGAATCAGTGAGCTGCACTGTTTGTGAATGTGTTTATGTATGTGTGTGTGTCTGTGTGTATGCTCTGTCTGTGCCTTTGCCAGCGTACCTCTGGTCCAGGTTGTCTGGGTTAGTACCCTGGGGGAGCTGAGGGAGAAAGAGGAGTGACAAGGGCGGGAGTAGGAGATACAGGTTCGGTGATTCAAGCTGGTGGAGCATCCAAAAAAAGATGGAGGAAAGACAGGTGTGAGACAAGGGAAACGGAGACAAAGAAGGTGACAGGGGAGGGACAGAAAGGTGGATAGGAGGCAGCGAAGGGAGGCAGATTGGAGAGTACAGAAAGGGCAGAAAGGAGGAGGACAAACAGGATCACAAGCCTCTGGGGATTTACAGTAGCATATAACAGTAATAGAAGGGGGTGGAGACTGGGAGAATAGGTGGGGAATGGAGCAAAGGATGGATGCATAGAGTTTGGGCTGTGCTCACTCGTGACTTGGCCAAGGCAGGGCCCTTCATTATAAGCTCCCATCAGGCCATGCTGCTGGTAATGTGCTGGAAAATGGGCAGTAACGCTGTGATCTGTTTTATGCTCCTTGCTCTGCTGTGCTGCACAGACAGCCTGCTGAAACACTGACACACACACACACACACACACACACACACACACACACACACACACACACACACACACACACAGAGGTACGTTCACATGCCTCCACAAATCCACATACAGGAGATTAATGTATGTAAGGATGATACAAATAAAACATATACACAGACAAATGCAACCCTTAATACAAGCAGATTAGCATTTAGGTGCAGATACACTTATTTACGTATGAAGTAGTACTTGTGAAGCTGGGAAGCTGAAAACACGTCATAATCACACATAAAGCCCCCCACTCTACTCCACTTCACTGCAATTTATACCACAACAATACATGTGTACACAAGCATGACACACACACATACACACACACACACACACACACACACACACACACACACACATCCACACTAAGATTAGTGAGGCGTCAGATGTGCTTTCTGTTTCAATTCAAGCAGTGAAGAGCAACCTCCACAAAAGGATTACACTTAGCATTGTTGCACTGCAGTGTGCATCTATTCACGTCACTGTGTTTCATGCAGACAGCTGTGTGTGTGTGTGTGTGTGTGTTTGATGTGATTTTTTTTTTTTTTTTTTTTTTTTTTTTTTACCAAATTCCTGTCCAAGCTCAGTACAGATATATAGTTGGTGGATTGACAGAGATTACAAAGATGATTGCATGTGTCAATATTATAAATGATTATTACAGTCATAACTGCATTTTATCTCATTATTCTCATTTTTCCATATGTTTTGACCCATTTCGACAGCTGTTCAATGTAATGCACCGTAATTTATTTTCCCTCATGTTGCCATCTGCTACTCATACTGCAGGATCATATTACCTTTAAAATTCCATTCAAACCCATCTAATGTCATGTCGAGAGGTATCTGCCCTATTCGAAACTGCACTCCATCATTTTGTAAAGAAAAAACAACCTTTATGTCTTATTTGCTGGGCTGTGAAATGTGTGTTCCTAGATAAGCTGCATTTGAAACAACATTCCCAACTGAAGTAGAAATGTTTAATTTTATGTCACCATTAACTGCATCACTCAAAATGAACGTCTATTGCTTTAATACACAACTCTGTCTCCTGTTAAACTTGGTGTATTGGTCAGGAGAGGACTGTTGCTTAAGATGCTAAGTGCTTCATCTTCAGCTTTTGAAGAGAAGACATCAGGGTATTGCTTTGGTAAATGAGATGGGCTGTTGAATCTGGAAGATAATGCACACCTGCAAACGCTTTGCTGATTTCAGCACATTGTGGTAACTGAGATTGAATAAAAGTTTTTCTAAATACTGGTGGGATTTTTTTTGGCTTTGAGCATTATAGCAAAATAATGGCAAAATATAATTACTCCATGTCCCGAGTACACCTTTCTGTGCACCATTAATTCTTCCTCCTTTTTTTCCTTCCCTTTCTCTATGTTGTCTAGGTTATGCAATACTGCAGGCAATTATGGAGAGAGCGGGGCAGAATGGCTGGCAGGTCAGGACAACACAAACACATTGCTGGAAACAGGCCAAAAAAATAACACACACACACACACACACACACACACCATAACATGCATGAATTCGTGCAGCATACATATGTAACTGCACAACCACACACACACAGTACACACGCATATTAACACTTTGGGTTTTGTTAATTCCTCACACGGCATTGTCAGCTTACTTGCATGACCTTGTTCCCACATGTAATTTTAATAACTTACACCATTTCCTGTCAATACAGGTGAGTGCGATTTGTGTGGAGAGTTTCAATGAGGCAGCATACCGTCGACTCTTAGAGGACCTGGATCGACGTCAGGAGCGGAAATATGTCATTGACCTGGAGCCTGAAAGACTACAGAGCATCCTTGAACAGGTAATATCACTAATGCATTACTTTAACCATAAGGCTTTGATACAGAGTATAATAAGAGCATACTAGTATTGGAGTCAGGGAAGTAATCAGACATTTAAACCCAACTTAAATTACTAGCAGTGGTTATTTACTACTACAGCACACATGGCATTACTAAACCCTACATGGTCTCTCGCTACAATGCATCAAAAGATTTAAAAATCACTATTACCTGACTGCAGGTGCACGATGATATTTGACACTGATCTGCAACCTGAGGAACCCTTAAGCATTTTGATCATGAGATACACACTATAGTTTTATCTGCCACTGAGATTTCTACAGACAGAGAGGGCAGGGATGACATCACTGACCTGGACAAAACAGCACTTAACGCTTGATAATAAGGTTCAACTACACAGTTACTACCTGAAACCACATTCAACAGAGTTATATGGGTATAACCAGACAATGTTAGAAAGTTTTATAACAACTATAGTCAGTTATTACTAGGGCTGCTCGATTATGGAAAAAATCCTAATCACGATTATTTGGGTCAAAATTCAAATCACGATTATTAAAACAATTTTTTTTAAACTTTAGAAACATGCTGCATTTATTGAACATTTCTTGTTCATTCGGCTTAATTAATTTTCTCTCCCAGCAGCAGCCTTTTATCTGCCGCTTAACGCAACACACAGCAGAAAATGTGCAGAGATATTAGTGCTGAGAGGGTTACCATGACGATAGTTCACACATCACTTCTTGGTTTTTAAGTTAAAACATTTCACCGTGTGTTTCAGCTTCTGTCAAACTAACGGAGCTGTAGCGGCTTCCGGTCTAAGCTTTTCAAAATAAAACCTTTGTTATTGAGCGCTATCTCATTATTGTTTAAAAACGTTCTCGATTTTATTAGTTTTGAAATCGTTTGACCCCTAAATAATAATCACGATCAAATTTCGATTAATTGAGCAGCCTTAGTTATTACCAATTATTATATTATTATATTATTCACTGGTGTCCATGTGCCCGCTGTCTGCATCAGTCAGGACAGACAGTTGTTACAGTGCTCCTTATGCTTCCTGACATTTTGAAAGAAAACAAGATTTGAGTTTTTTCCTGAAGTCCATAGTGTGGGATGAAAACTGTGACCTCGTCGAACAGCAGCATCAGTGTGTGATGTTGCAGTAAACACTGTAGTGTCCACTCAGATACATAATTCAAGCACAAACACACGCAGCGTATGACAGCACACACTCTGACACCTTACGCTTGTCCGGGTTCATTAGATTATCTGTCTTGCTTGATGGTTGAGACTTGAGCTCTGACAGGTGGCGCAGATATATGTGTGTGTTTGTGTGTGTGTGTGTGTGTGTGTGTGTGTGTGTGTGTGTGTGTGTGTGTGTGTGTGTGTGTGTGTGTGTGTGTGTGTGTGTGTGTGTGTGTGTGTGTGTGTGTGTGTGCCCTTTGACTCAGGTTTCGGTGTAACATCCCATTGGTTCTGCCACCTGTCATCACATCTGATCCTCTGTCTGCACATCTGACAAACTCAATAACACACAAAGCTTAACACAGACATGCACACACACTAACCAGCCATACGTACACACTAACCAGTAATACATAAAAATATAAAAACATGCTACAGGCAAACATTTACACCAACTTTTAAATGCACATACATATACAGCTACACACACTTACGAGACAGACGAAGTGTTTCTGTGGTGAGTGAACAGACAGGCGGAGACACACACAAACACACACAAACACACACCGACATCAGTGTGTGCATACAGACACAAACACACAATCCTGTCACAGTAGGCTCTGCAGTGCTGGCATTGGCTACCGTCCCTGCTCTGAGACAGAGACTGCTCTGTTTGTCTGCCCCTGCCAGCTGCGCTGTGTTTGTGTGTGTATGTGTATGTGTGTGTGTGTGTGTGTTTGTGTGTTTGTGTGTGTATGTGTATGTGTGTGTGTGTGTGTGTGTTTGTGTGTTTGTGCATCTGTCGGTGTCAGTATATAGTTACTGATGTGTGTGGGTGAGATAGACGTAAAGAATGTGAACAATTTATTAATTAAGCCAATCTGCTATGTTAATATGAAAATACTTAATCAATTATTTGTCAAAAAACATTAATTACTACATTCCACTTTTAAAATGTATATTAATTATAGAACGATCACATAATTATTTGCATTATTTCAACTATGGGTTCATGTATATGCCAAAGTAGCAATTAAATACACACAACAGAAGCAGCATACTAGACTAACAGCAGCAGTGACTTTTTCAATGGATCATGTAGGAAAAGGGAAAAGATGGTGTTTGATGTTGGCGTAGTGCTTGGGTCTACTTAACCCCCGTAAGAAAAGGAGGGAGGAAGGAAAGGAGGAAAGGAAAGAAGGAAGGACAGAGGAAAAAAGGAAGGAAGGTGGGAGGGAGCCTGGAAAGAAGGAAGGGGGAGGGAGGGAAAAAGGAAAAGAGGGAGGGAGGGAGGAAGGTTGGGGGGAGGAAAGAAAGAGAGAAGGAGGGAGAAGGAAGGAAAGGAAGGAAGGAAGGAAGAAAGAAAGGGGGATGGAGGAAGGAAAGAAGGAAGGGAGGGAGGACAGACAGACGGAAGGAAGGAAGGAAAGAAGGAACAGTCAAAACAGATGGGGTCAATTTGACCCGGGAGGACGACACGAAGGATACTAGACTAACAGCAGCAGTGACTTTTTCAGTCGATCATGTAGGAAAGGGGAGAAGATGGTGTTTGATGTTGGCGTGGTGCTTGGGTCTACTTAAACATATTAGGGTTCCTGTGCTGTCTCATACAATCAACCGTGAGATTTTCAATATTTATATCCCTGATGATTTTAATCTAAACTCCTAACCATGCTTTAGTTGACATGAGTTGATGTTGTAGGACAGAAAAAGGGAAAAAAACACCTCTTATTTTGCAGCAGCCAGCTGTCGCTAATAACCTGGGCACGCCTTAACACAATAAAGTAATCATCATACCATAGGGACCAGGCTGTTTGAAAGAGCGCTAACCTAGAAAATGCTAAATGTTCTGAACCACGGGCCTGTTTTACCAAATATGCAACATGCAAGCTGGTGGTTTGCAACAGTTATTTTCCTCTCTCAGCAATTTGGACACATTTATACACATTTGTTAAAAAGTTGCAGTTTTATCAGCAATTTCCAAATGATGATCTTTTGTAAAACGGGCCCCAGAACAGCACCAAGGACAAGCAAAGTCCTAACAATCACAGTCCTCTCTTTGTATTTCATTTGCATAAGAAATTAACTACAGCTGCTTTTGGGGAAGATTAGAGAGCCGCTGTTGAAAGAGAGGTTCCTTTACTTGTAGTTTCAGTAGATAATAAACTAACAATGTTTTCCCTTTCTTTTCTCCTTTCTCTCTCTGTCTCCAGGCTGTCAGTGTGGGCAAACATGTAAAAGGCTACCATTACATCATAGCAAACCTGGTAAGACCTCTTAATGGCTTTGCTGTCAGCTGTTATTTTAAGTGATAGTGTAACATCTTGTTTTGACATTGAGGATAAATCAATTTCTAATATGCTAGAGAGATAGGACGGCAAGGTGTTTGATAAAATGATACCTTTAGGATTTGGGATCAGTCAACATCAGGCGGGGAGTTCTGGTCCTCTGAAATGAAGCCAATGCGGAAGTAATTTAGAGCTGCATTCTACCAAAAGGCCACCAGGGGGCGACCGTCTCTATACAAGTCAATGGAGAATTCACCAACTTCTCACTTGATTTCTAACCTCAGTAAACGTTTCCAAAATGTGTTTATGATCTCAATCGCTAGTTTAAAGTCTTCTTCAATGCAGTATGATGTTCATTTGTGACATTTTGGCCTCCCTGATTTTATATTTGACGATAAAGCGGGGTATGCATTAGGGCGTGGCTACGTCGTGATTGACAGGTTGATTGACCAATGTCCTCGAGATCCAGCCCTCGCAACCATAGCAACCTCCCCGCTCTGCCCATGGCCTAGCCTCATGCCCATATAAGTAGAATCCGTGTTTTTATTTTTCCCAGCATGCACCTGAAATTTTCATGATGGCGCTGCCCAGATCCGAAAACTATTGGCTCCAGAGCAGCAGTCCACAAACCAATGGGTGACGTCATGGATGTTACGTCCATTTCTTTTATACAGTCTATGGTCAACATCTATTGTGCATTCACAGTATTAGTTCTTTTAATATCTCCATACGAATATGTGATCTGATCATTAGATGAGAAAGACATTGCATATTATCACTTTTCTCTCCTCATCAAAGTTATAGCCATGTCAGTAAATTAAGTATTGCTTCAGTCTTTAATCCCTAAAATCTGTTCTACAGCTGATCTCACTGGGACGGTGAAAAAGGGGGCAGTGAGCTGAGGTCGAGCTAGATAGACTCTCAGAGCTTTAAGCAATTAGCATCCGTCAACCCAGGATAACCCTCACATGTCTTTACCTCCGTCTTTTGGCCCTTTTCCCAAATGAATCCTTCTCCTCGACCACTTCACCACAAAGTGTCACTCGGCATGAAGTCACACTGGCAGCTGTGGAAGCCTCTTCATATTAAGAAGGGGTGTAAATAATCAGATAAACTATGGGAGTTTGTGGAGTGTGACAAGTCAGCTGAGGCGGACACGCTCTGTGAGAAGGTTTTGTAGTCTATTTCTGCAGTCCATTAACTGGCTTGAGATAGAGCTTAAGTATGGACTCTCATGTTTCTTATTTTTCATCACTGTATTTTTTTTCTGCAGCTGAATCATCCGTCTTTACGCCTTTTCTTTCTTTTTCTTTACTTCTTTCTTTCTTTCAGGGTTTTAAGGACATATCTCTGGAGAGGTTCATGCACGGCGGAGCCAACGTGACTGGTTTCCAGCTGGTGGACTTCAGCAAGCCTATAGTCATTAAACTGATGCAGCGCTGGAACAAACTTGATCAGAGAGAATATCCTGGATCTGAAAGCCCACCTAAGGTAATGAAAACATATATACATACATCCCTAGAATATACAGATTGTAAACCTGTATCTGCAAAGTCATCAGTATACTATGCACAGCATGCATATCTTGCATTTGCTAAAACCTCTTAGCCAATTTGTGGCTGTGGCCGAGGTGAATTGGCTGATCCTACTATGACTGAGTAGATCTGACAGTGCTTCGGTGTCAGGCATACAGAGTGTGTTCTTTTATTTCTGTACTTCTCACCTCTTTCCTCTCATCATTTCTCTCTATATCTCCCCTTTTATCTCTCTGTTGACCATCCTCAGTCTCTTTATCCTTTCACTATCCATGTCCTCTTCGCCATCACATATTAGTCCTCCTCCCTTCTACATCAGTCTTTCTTGTTCTCCTCTACTTCTTCAGCACACCTCTATTGACTGGGTACTGACCTGCAGCGGATTGCAGCTGATTTGTGCTTATATTAAGTGGAAATATGCCCACCTACCCATTAAAAATACATAATACTGCAGCTTTCTGTCCCTTGCTCTCTGGCTCATGCTCACATGCATCCAGTCACTCTCAGTCTCAGAAGACACATACACACACTGTGGTTACTTTGAAAGGTGATGCTTTGTATATGTCTTTTAAAAAACATAAATATACACTCATTAGGAAGACCTGTGTTATCCAATGCAGCAGCTTTACCATACATTCTACCTTTGTGAAGCTCAGCCTATACATTTTAAGTTTTTGTTGACATTGTCAGAAAGGTGATCATTCTTATTTATGTTTATTATTAATCTCATATTGGGGGGTGGTGGTGCATTATATTGAATGGTGTTCCTAATATTTTGTCCACTCCATTAACACGTTTCAATATATAACATCACCCACTATGACCTCAAATAATAAGAATTATCATCTTTCTGACAATGTCAACAAAAAATGAAAATATATAAAAGTAGAATTTATGGTGGAGCTTTTGTATCGGCTTGCATTATACTGAATTGTGTTCCTAATATTTTGTCCACTCCATTAATACGTTTCAATATAATGCACTCCATTATACCAAAACCACCCATTACGACCTCAATAATAAGAATTATCATCTTTCTGACAATGTCAACACAAACTGAAAATATATAAACTTCATAAAAGTAGAATTTATGGTGGTTTTTGCATTAGATTGCACAGGTGTACCTAATGAAGTGGCTAGTGAGAGTATATTGATAGTCATATTGTTTCATTATTGGTCATTTCTCACCCAGGAACCCGTGTTAATTGGGTTATCATCATTGTTAGTGGTGGTTATATATGTTGGCATTTTCAAAGAACTTTGCCAATTTCATCTGATAAAGCTCTTCCAAATGTTCTCTTCGCATTGCAACCACAAAAAAATGATGGTTACCTCATTTCGCAAACACAGAAATGCAACTTTACTATTGATTTAACAGAAAGACTGAAAAACAGATATCTCTAGTGACAACAAATACCTCCAAACTGCTTGAGGCTAATTGGTGCTGTGTATAAACTGAGCTCACTTAGCCTTGGGCCAACGTATAGCCTCAGGCCAAGAAGACCTCGGGTCTAATAATGTGCAGTGTGAGGCTGGAGACTGGATGTTGAGTTTGCTGCTCTTGGCCATCAATGTAATTCTTTTAACCCAGTGATTCTCAGCTGGTGTGCCCTGAAATGAGCTCTGGCGTGCCTGCAGAGTTTGTTGAAATGTAGCCTAATGAAAATGATCAGTGACCTGGCAAAGTAATATGTTAACATCGAAATTCAGTCATAAAGCTTACGATCACACATATTTGCTCCAAGTTAAAACCTTTTGAGCATCGTCCATTCAATTTTTTTTCACATACTGACCCTAATTGCATAATCAGGCTATAAATTGTTTTCCAACATCAGTGTTAGCATTTATAGGAGATCATAGACTGCCTTTATGAACCATTTAATGTTTGCCACACACTAGCACAAAGGTTGTTTTTATGAATTAAATAAGCATGTGAAGCTGCTATCCTTAATCTTTCATTTCAATTTCTCATCTCATATCAAAAGAATAAATGAAAGAGCTTTGTGTTTTTCAATGTTTCATTAACCCTGACTCTGCTACAGTATGTTCCCTGTGTGTATTCAGAGATTATTTAATGTCATTAAAAGCACAACCAGGTAGTGGAGTCTTTGCAGTGGATTTATGAACCATAATCACAAATACAAAGAGTACTGTGCTATTAAGCTACTTACATGTAGCAGTGAACACTTTTTGACACTTTTGAGTCAAAATTATAGACTGTATAAAAATAATGGATGTAGCCACTGTGACGTCACCTATTGGTTTGTGGACTCGCGTTATGAAGCCTTGAGTTTGGCATTTTGATCGTCACCATCTTGATTTTTGGAGTCAGACTGTTGACTGTTCCTTCCTTCCTTCCTTCCTCCCTTCCTTCCTTCCTTCCTCCCTCCCTCCCTTCCTTCCATATTCCTCCCTTCCTTCCTCCTTCCTTCTTTGACTCGAGAACAACAGGAGGGTTAAGTCACTTCCACATTGGCTTCACTTTTAGACCCAGAACTACCCGCTTGATCAAAACCACAAGTGTTAACCTCATGGAGGAACCAGAGAAAGAAGACTCCTCTGGGAACCATGAATTTCACAACAATCTAATCAAGAGTTGTTTGGCACATTTCAGTCCGCCATTGAAATAACAGTCCGACCAACTGACAGACAAACATTGCCAATCGTGGAGCCAAACTGCTAGCAGGGCCAAAAATACATGAATAAATTATAAATAAAATGATTTTGGCTAGAACCTCAGATCACTACACTGGCTTCCTGTGAGTCAAAGGAGAGATTTTAAAATCTTATTGCTGGTCTACAAAACACTGAACGGTCTTGGACCAAAATACTAGATCTATTAGTTCCCTACGAAGCATCCAGGCCCCTCAGGTCATCAGGAACCGGGCTGTTGTGTGTCCCAAGAACAAGAACCAAACAAAGTGAGGCAGCATTTAGTTACTCTGCTCCTCATCTGTAGATCTGAGGTCTGCTCAAACTGTCAGCTCTTTTAAATCAGGGCTAAAAACTTTATAGTTTACTGTCGCTTTCTCCTAAATTCAATACCTACTTCCTGGTTTTTATTGCTGCTATTTTGTTTTATTTTGTATCTGTTCTTATCCTAATTTTTACTTATTTACTTGTGTGCTTTATGCCTTTACTTCACTAAGGTCACTTCACTCATAAAAGTCTGCATGTTGTAAAGCAGGCATGCAGATATATACATTATAAATGCACTGCAGACATTAATTATTAGTTTATGTGTGAAAGGTGGCACATGCTGAATACGACCATTAGTTTTATTTGAAATATTAAATAAACTTGCATCATATGTTTTAGATAATTTGAGGATCAAGATTTCTAAATAAAATATTTGAGTTGAATTCAGCTAACAGTGTTGGCTTTTAAAAACACCAAATTCTACGTAGTTTCAAGACCAACTAAAATCTTTCAAAGTTTTTTGTTTCTGTCCTTCCCGATACAGAAACAAAAATAGACTGCTAGTTGACTCAGTTTTGTAGTTGTTTTCTTCTCGATTTGGATTCTGTAGTCGTCATCTGTCAGTCGCGTACACCTAAAGGCTTCTTTTGGTTTCAAAGGAGGGAGAGATGAAAGGAGGATGACATGGTTGTGCACTGCAGCCTCTCAAAACACGCCTTGTGGGATACAAATCAAGGGATGTCAGTAAGAGAGGAAACTACCTGCCGAGGCATGGAGACGATCCGCACACTTTCTCAGCTGACTTCTCTCATTCCTCCCGTTTTCATCTCTCCACTTGTTTCCGCCGTGATGTGAAGGCAGCCTGCTGTGTGTTTGACTGCCTCTGTCTATGTGGCCTTGTGTGTGTGTGTGTGTGTGTGTGTGTGTGTGTGTGTGTGTGTGTGTGTGTGTGTGTGTGTGTGTGTGTGTGTGTGTGTGTGTGTGTGTGTGTGTGTCTGTCTGTGTGTGTGTGTGTGGGTGGGCTCGCTGGGGGCGTTACTGCTCAGTGTGAGACGCTGTTCCCTGCTGTGAAATGTCTTACCTGTAATGAATTTGTCAAATAACCTGTAAAGATATTACCACCATGTTTTAGCTTTTTTTTGATCAGAGACAGATATTGATCACATGTCACCCTTTCTCTTTTTCCTTTAACCCTCGTGTCGTCCTCCCGGGTGAAATTGACCCTGTCTGACTGTTCCTTCTTTCCTTTCCTCCTTCCTTCCCTTCCTTTCTTCCTCCCTCCTTTCCTTCCTTCCTTCTTCCTTCCTTCTTCCTCCCTTCTTCCTCCCTTCCATCATTCCTTCCTTCCTCCCTTCCATCCTTCCTTCCTTTCTCCCTTCCATCCTTCCTTCCTTTCTCCCTTCCTTCCTTTCTTCCTTCCATCCTTCCGTCCTTTCTCCTTTCCTTCTTTCTTCCTCCCTTCATCATTCCTTCCTCCCTTCCTTCCCTTCCTTCCCTTCCTTCCTTCTTCCTCCCTTCCATCATTCCTTCCTTCCATCTTTCCTTCCTCCCTTCCATCTTTCCGTCTTTCCTTTCTTCCTCCTTTCCTTCTTTCGTCCTCCCTTCCATCATTCCTTCCCTCCTTCCTTCCTCCCTTCCGTCTTTTCATCTTTCCTTCCTTCCTCCGTTCCTTTCTCCCTTCCTTCTTCCTCCCTTCCTTCCTTCTTCCTTCCTTCCTTCCTTGACTCGAGGACAACAGGAGAGTTAAATCAATACATTTTTTGAATTTCTTGGGAGTCAAAGTCATCATTTCCTGACAGATTAATTGAATGAGTGAGTTTACAGTATGATTTAAACACCTTTTTATGCCATTTTAATGGTTTTAAGATCATGTCCAGTGACTGTATTTAAAAACTATAAGCCTGTCTAAAACTGGCACGTTTACAGTGATGTTACATTTATAGTGGTGCTGATTGATGTTTACTGATGTTTACTGAGGAAGTCAAATAGAAGTCTGAGTGGTGAGATAGATTGAGCCACTGGTTCTTTCCTTCCTTCCTCTTTTCCTTTCTCACTTCCTCCCTCCTTCCTTCTTCCTTCCTTTATCAGTCGTTGTTGCGTTATCGGTTGTAATTATGTCATCAGCTGCTACAGAAGATAACATTTTCTTTTCTTTTTTTTCTGTCTCCTCTGATTCTTTAGTATACCTCATCTTTAACATACGATGGCGTCCTTGTGATGGCCGAAGCCTTCCGCACTCTTCGTCGTCAGAAAATTGATATCAGTCGACGCGGCAACGCTGGCGACTGCCTGGCCAATCCTGCTGCTCCGTGGAACCAAGGAATAGACATGGAGCGGGCACTCAAACAGGTTGGTACACGCTCCACTTTCTATAATTAATGTAGACACACAGACTCAAAATCACTCGGGCAAACAAATACACACACAACACGCACAAAACACAGTCAGCAAAACAGCCTAAATCTGTGCTTTCTCATTTATGTTTTACATTTTTTCGTTGGGATCTTGATGGAGTCTTTACAAGAGAAAACACACAAAACACACAAAACACACAGACACACACACGAAAAGCTTGTGAGAACATTGTACTGGCTTCATTCATCTCTCAGTGATTCACTTGAACATTACCACATTTTCCCCTGTAGTTAATGTTCACCTTAACGTTAAAACTAAATCTTATAATACGTTGGTAATCTACTAGTTAGGGACTGAATTTCTGTCCTCAAATGGAAATGTGGGGAACATGTTTTCATCCAGATATTGTCATGACTATACAAGAAAGGGGTTATCTGACAAACTATTTTCTTCACTATCAGGCATTCCCTGGGAAAACAATTATTGATACAACTATTAATTAAATGTCCATTTAATCCAGGTGCGCATTCAGGGCCTGACGGGGAACATCCAGTTTGATCACTACGGTCGGAGGGTCAACTACACCATGGACGTGTTTGAACTGAAGAGCAATGGACCGCGCAAGGTAGGATTTCCTCATGGTTTAGATATTAAAATAAACAATCATAAACACAGCACTCCAGAACAATGTATTGAAAAGAAAGAAGAAGTGGTCACAGCATAATTTATTTGTGCTCTCCACATATTACAAATCACTGTTAATAATGATGATATTTTATGATGTGTCAAAGCTGTGGTTAAGGTCAGGTTAGGTTTAGGCTCAAAAACACCTGGTCAGGTTTAGGGAAAGATCACAGTTCTGTACGTTAAAGATACGACTTCCATTGTCATGGCTACAGTGATAATTACGGGAATGATCATAGTTACATTTTATTTAAAACCGGCCCTAACCCTTCCTTCCTTTCTTCCTTCCTTCCTTCCTTCCTTCCTTCCTTCCTTTCTTCCTTCCTTCTTTCCTCTATCCTTCTTTCCTTCCTTCCTCCCTTCCTCTTTTCCTTTCTCCCTCCCACCTTCCTTCCCTCTTTCTTTCCTCTGTCCTTCCTTCCTTCCCTTCTTTCTTTCCTCTGTCCTTCTTTCCTTCCTTCCTCCCTTCCTCTTTTCCTTTCTCCCTCCCACCTTCCTTCTCTCTTTCTTTCCTCCCCCCTACCTTCTTCCCTTCTTTCTTTCCTCTGTCCTTCTTTCCTTCCTTCCTCCCTTCCTCTTTTCCTTTCTCCCTCCCACCTTCCTTCCTTCTTTCTTTCCTCCGTCCTTCCTTCCTTTCCTTCTTCCCTTCCTTCCTTCCTTCCTTCCTTCCTTCCTTCCTCCCTTCCTATGTTATTTTTGAGCAATCCTTTGTGTCATTTATCTCGGGAGGACAGTCTGGGACAGTCTCAGGACTTTGGCTCTCTTTCATTGTTAAAGGATGATTCTTGTAGTTTTTTTATTTTATGTTGTTGTTGATTAACCTATGTGCTGGAACACTGTTAAAATATTAATTTACTCTCTGCGTCATTATCTCCATAAGCCTTGATTAATGACGATCTTACTGCAGTTATAAATATCTTTTAGATAAGTGCTATTGAACCATTGCAGCGTATGCTTTTGTGCATCGGAGAGCAGCTCTCAGACAACCTAAGGGCACATAAAATTCTGCAGTGACATAAAAAGGGAAAGTTTGAACATAATCGCTCTTCATAATGGCAAAAAGTAGGAAGTAAAGGCTGAGGTTGAAAGTACTCATAATTTCTCTTTACCAGAAAAAAACTATACATGTAGCAGTTATAATAAAGATATAACACCATGTTCCAGCTTCTCAAGTGTTCCTCTGACAGCAGTATGTGTTTATTGAAAGTTCTTGGCTCACACTCAATACCTCTCTATATCTTCTACGATTCCAATGGGAAATTTGCTGGAGGGCGCTAGTTCTGTTGACTCATTTTTATTCTTTCCAATCTCTCTTCTCTTTCCATTTCACATTGTTTTTTTTTTTTGTTTTATTTGTGTTTCTCTATATATTGATTTGAATGTAAGCACCTTAGATTGTATTTCTGTGTGAATTATGCCTTAAGACTTATTGATTTGATGTTCTGGGTTTTTTTTTTTTGTTCACTCTAATGCGACTAACTCTGTTACTTCCTCTCTGTTGCCATTAGATCGGTTACTGGAACGACATCGACAAACTGGTTTTGGTCCAGAATGAAAACGCTCTGTCCAATGACAGCTCGTCGTTGGAGAACCGGACCGTGGTCGTGACAACCATCTTGGTAATGTACCCTCTGAATGCTTTTTCACTTTTTCATAGTCTAGGTGCTGTTTTGAGATTTGGGTGAAGCTGAAGTTGTCCTTCAACACAATGACAACCTTTCTTATTCCGCTATCTAATTTCACCAAAACTTTGCTCACAACTGATTTTCCAGCTAACATCGGTCTCATGTAGAGGTTTGACTTTCATGGAGATGCAAACTGGTGCAAATGCAAATGAGACAGCAGGTGATAAATACGCAATGTAACAGGTGCTGAATGAAAATATATTCCTCTTTATTTTCCAAGCAGGATCAGGTAGATATGTAGGGGAAAGGGGAAACATGGTTTTTCCAAAAGGGTGAATTTGACAGCATACAATAAAATAATGAAGCAATCATGATGAGCAGATTACTACAACAGTTTGGTGACAATTAGGGTTATTAAGTTTGATTAGATATTACTGGCAAGCACTTGGTACTGACCAGTGTGCTTGTGACAGGTTTTAACCAGGAGCTGAGTTTATTTCTCCTAATAGGATGCAGTCCCTGTCAGAGACTCAGGTGATGAAATATACTGTAGAAGTGTCATGTGGCAGAGTTTTATAGTTTTATCAATGTTGAAGAAAAGTCAGTTTTAAGCTAGATGAGCTCCGTGAGTTGAAAAGAGCATAGCCACAAGGGAGTGGCACTTGATTACACTAATGCCTCATTAGTAGGCAAATCTAAAACTGACTTCGGATCACCATTTAGAAGTGACCTCAGTTCCAGTTCCTAATGGTTTTCACATAGACACCAGTCTGTGGCCAGTTTAATTATTCCTCTCTCTTCTACAAATAAGGATAGGGGGGAGGGGGGGGGGGGGGTCTAAACGGTGGATTTGAGCACATCCTCTGCTTACATTTGATTTCACTTCACCCATCTGCAGCCTTTTTATGGTGACCAGCCCCTTCCTGTAAATGCAATCAGTTTAATTCAATTGGGCATGCAAAATGATGTGAAAGCAACTCAAAAGACTAATTTCACCCCCGAGATAAAACAAGCCTCAGATGCTTGAGCTTCAGCAATTCAGTCTTTTGTTTCAAGCAGCATCTCTTCATCCATTGAACTCCTACATATGACCAAATTATTTGTAGTTGTACTTACTGAAAGTGTCATACTGTGAACAAATACCTAAAAATGTAAAAATAAACATTGAGAGATGTTGCCTGGGTAATACGGTGAGTCTAGAGTGCCTCCAATGGCTAGAAGTGGTAGTAACCAGGCAGGTCTGCAGAGAGGAAAATAACCGCACACACTGCTGGAAAGAGTTCAGAAAAATGAATTCAGCTGGACTAAATGTCCCCAGTGACAGCCCCGCCTCCAGACATGCACACTTCAACTGGAAATGTATTAAACCCCAGTGCAGTGTGTGCTGTGTTGCCTGCAGCCAGGCCCAAGACAAGCAAATGCAAACACATTAAGACAATGAAATATATAAAAGGACATGTTGTTAATCAGTGGGAAAAAATCCTGTTTTTAATATGTGTATATTATGTTAATGTAGCATTACAGTTGGAATCTATCACAGTCTGTTGTTATTCCTATGGCTGTGCTTGGTGTTTTTTAATTACATCTAATGTGTGTGGATGTAAAAGAGATGAGTGTGAGTGTATGTATATGTCTTTTCGACGTTTGCTCCTTCCTCTTTCTCCCTCCCTCCCTGTATCTGTCTTGCTATCCCTCTTAAACTCTTCTCATCTCTACATCCCCCCCGTACACCCCTCATTTTTACCTCCATGCCGCCCCACCCCCCACTACCACCCCCACCATCATCTCCTGCATATTTCACTGTGGATGGTGACCTCAGCAGACCTTGGCTAACGTTAGCTCAGCCACCTCCTCCTCTTTGCAGCCTCTGATGATGAGGAAGCCTCTGCTGTGACACTGATGCCGGGTCTACAGACTGAAACACAGACTCACCTGAGTCGCAGACCTTCTGGAAAGACAGTCGACATACAGACCGATAGACTGGGTGTCTCCAAAGCTCTGTACAGATATTGTTTTTGTTTTGTAATGATTTTCTTGTATAAATGTCAGAAAACTGTTTTTTTAATGTCATGAAATTATTGATTTGCTCAGATGCGTTGTCTTAACACAGCAGCAATGGCAGGGAGGGGCTACATGGGATGAAGAGGAGATATGAGACTCCAATGTTTAAGTCAATGAGTCAATGTTTAATGAGCCGGTGAGACCCTCGGATGTCTTGCTCATTGTGTTTCTGTCTTCCTCTCACGGCAAAAGTCACAGTTGGACAGGAATTACGTTTCAGGAACGTACAATAATGACCACCTTAATTTAGCCTTTTAAATAATATTTTACCTGTAGGTTTCATGATAACTTGAGGGAGGAGAGCTCTACGTCCAACTTCATCTTTCTGCTTCATCACCGTTTTAAATGTAGGACAGTCTACACCTGAATGGAAACGTGAAGTTAAGATGTTTTCTTTTATTTTGGAATATTCAGCACTAAGAGACAACAACTTGAAATTGAAATGACACCATTATTTAGATTTCAACTTGTTAAATATGTTACCCTCTTTTTTAGCATTGTACACAGTCGCCCATAAAGTTGGAATAATTTTGTTTTCAGACACATTCCTCGTTTTATTTTCCATTTATACACATCAGTAATCACAGTAATCTGACCAGGTGCATTGAGATTGATTAATACAATTTTGAGAATATATACATTTTATCTATCAAGAATAAATCACATTTTCACAACCATTTCATGTAAAGAGGTCAATAATATTTCCAATATTCCAACTTCATGGGCAACTGTGTATTTGCTTTTTTTAAGTGTGACTGAAAAAAGCAGCTTTGACTTAACATACACTGATGTGGCATTATCACCATCCAACTGACAAATGAGAAGCGATATGTGTACCCATTTACCGACATACCTGCTGCTATGTGGGTCATTCATACGTATAAGCTCTTAAGCCTTCACACAATAAGAACCACATGAATACACACTCTTACAGATTTACACAAACACAGCCTGTGCGTGCAACATAAGTGCATCAATGTGGAGTGATTGTTAAGCTTGGTGGCCTTTACCTTTATGAGTGCACCTGCTGTTCTTATACTTATGTTCTGTACTTATAGCATACAGTAGCCCCTGATGACATAATCTTTTATTAATGCTTTTTTTTTTTTTCCTTTTCTTGGCCTTAGCTCACTGTAGCATCCAAAAAACGTACTCCTTTTGGAGTTTGTATGTTTAATATTTAAATATTTATTTTTAGGTTATAAATATATATTTGACCTGAATTTCTCTCTTTATGTATTTGATACATTTGATACTTGGTGATGCATCGAGGTCGGCCAATGTTATTAAAATGAACAATACACTTATTCACTCAGTACTCAGGGACGTCAAACAGAGTGCTGAAGAAAGACTCTCATGGTGTGTTTATAACCGAGGGGTGAGTGTTCTTATCCCAAGAGGCTTTTTATCAGGACAAGTAAGGAGATGCAGGGCGCTCAAAGTGCTGCAGGTGGGGAACTGACATGAGCCAGGTGAAGTAATTATGTAAATCAGGAAATAAACATTTCTGAAAATGTTGACCTTGGAAAAATATAATATAGAATAAAATGCTGGCTGACTGGCTGGTGACTCTAACCCTTTTCCACCGAGCTGGAGCCAGTGCTGGTTCGGAGCTAGTGCTAGAGCCAGTGCTCAGTTGGTGCTAATCCAAGCACCGAACCTGTTGCTTTTCCACCGGCAAGGAGCCACGCGATTACGTCACTGTATAACATAGCCAGCGCTCGCCTTTGAGGCACTTCCATGATTCACCAGTGAGAGGCAGCAAAATGGCGCAAGGCATCTAGCCTGCCGGAAAGGAAGAAGAAGAAGACAGCTCTGGCAAATAAAAATGATAAAAATATTACTTTTAATCAACAAATTTTTAACCGTCTGTAAATGCCATGCTAGTCAGCTAATGAACGTTAACCCCGCTAGTCTGCTAATAAACGTTAGCCCCACTAGCCGGCTAATAAACATCAGCCCCGCTAGCCGGATAATAAACGTTAGCCCCGCCCCCAGTCTGCTGACGTAATCGGTTCTTGCTTTAGACCAGCAAAGAGTTGGTGCTTGCTCTGGCTCCCATTCTGAGGCTCCGGGCTGGAGCTTTGGTGGTGGGAAAGCAAAGAACCGGTACTTAGTCAGGCTCTCGCTCCGAATACCACCAGCTCCAGCTTGTTGGAAATGGGGTATAAGTGACATGTCTGGTTAGACTGACTGTCTGACAGGTTTTTTTTTAGCTGATTGATTAATTACCTGGGGGAGTGACGCACTTAGCATCTGTCTGACTTGTGACAGTCTTTGTGGAAATATGGCTTGCAGACAACCAAGGTGAAAAGCTGGTAAGAACTGGCAGATTGACTTGGTGACAAACCAAATGGCTGACTGACCGTCAACTGGTCACTAACTGACTGACTGCTGAGCTGCTTTGCTCTTTTCCTGGCTGAGTAGCTCGGAGATAATCATGCTGACTCACCGGCCAAATATGTGACTGGGTAGATGATTATGTACTGTAATTGCAGTAGTTAATTAATGAATGGATTGATTGACCAACTGAAAGGCTGAAACAGGCTATGACTAACAGACGGCCTCTCTGGCCATTCGAATGGATGGCTCGCAGGCTGATTAAATCTCTTAATAGTTACCTAATTTGTTACGTGACAGTCTGGCTTTTGAAATGCTGAACTGATTGAGCATTCGGTTGGCAGACTGAACGAGTGACCGGACACTTAGGTGACTGTCCAGTTGGGTGCCTGTCCCTTTGACTGGCTGGCTAACTGGCTTACATAGCAAGTCCTGTCTGCCTCTTTGGCTCCAATGTGAAGTGTTTCATGTCTTATCAGTGCGAACCATTTGCTTCTACAAAGCTGTTCTCCCTCTTTTGCCCACCAATTTTCCTTTCGCTTTATGTCCGTCTTTTTCAGCCCATCCCATCTCTCATTTTGTCTCTCTTCCTCTCCATATTTCTGTCTTTCTCTTTATCTCTCCTTCACACGTTCCTACTTTCTGTTTCTATCTATCCTCATTCTTCCTGTAGCTATCTGTTTGTATTCTGATCTGCCCCTTCATCTTTCCTCTGTAGTTTCACAGAGCCAATATACCCCACATCCCTCATCATCATACTTACTTCCTTTTGTTTCTCTTTCCCAAGTTCGCTCCTTCTATTCCATTCAACTTCCTGATCTTTGCTCCCATTCCTTCCAACTCACTCTTTTTTTGTTTTTACCCCTTTTCACATTCCCTTTCTTTCAATATACTGGTATGACTCATGATGTCACATTAGGCAACACCCAAACATCATGCTACCTTCCCAGCTGTGAACACACACACACACACACACACACACACACACTGGCATCACTACCTTCACACCAAGACAAAGGTGTCTGGGGCACACTGATAACAAACCTTAAGGAGACTAAAGTGAAACAGTGCCACTGTTGGCAGAGATCCCACTTGGTGTGTGTGTGTGTTTCAGTGTGTGTGCGCCTGTGTGTGTGTTTATGTATAGTTGCTTACATAATACCAAATTAACTCAGGAAAATAGGCTGCTCTGATTTCAATCAGTTAGCCTTGATAAACACATGATAAACCTGAGGGTAATTTGTTGGAGGCGTATGAGATGGTTACATTGTTCTTGTTAACACAAATTAAATAAACGATTCTCCTTGAGAATTAATTATTTAAGAAGAAAAGTGATGAAAACTTTTCGAGGGACAGTTCCTGATAAGACTCTGATCTCATTTTAATGGTTGAGGGTCTTGAATATGTGTTTCGCTGTATCCAAAACCAGTTTAATGATTTGTTATGATTTAAACATGTTGGTTAAATAGTCTCTTACTATAAAGTCTGTTTTATTTGATTTTGTAGACTTTTCTAACCTTCATGTGTGAGTTCAAATTGAGTTTTTTTTTTTTGTGTCAAATATTTCAAATAATCTCTGCCACAAAACAATCCATCATACTCATTCTACCTCACAAACTTTAATGTTACATTCCTGTCAATATTATTTGAAGTGACTCTATTCATGAGCCAGAACTGAAGGTAACATCACATATGGCGCTTTTCAACTACACAGTTCCAGCACTACTAAGGTACCTACTCAACGTGGACAGGGTCGTCATAGCAACGCGCCGCGAAACTGCCGTGACTTCATTTTATACGCGACACAAACACATAAACAATGGAGGACATGGAGGCAGTGGTGTACTTGCTGCTGTATGTGTCTTTCTGTCACACACAAAGCAAGAACACTGAGCCGTATGACTGTAACGCTGTTACCGGTATTTAAAAATGCCGGGTTTGATTCTTGTGTTGGATGTCACGTGACTCGTCTGACCAATCAGTGGGCGGCAGTCTGATGATGTCACATTTAGTATCGGCTCGGCTCGCTTGGAACCTCAGCAGAGCAGGTACTAAAAAAGTAGCAGGTACCAGGTACTATCCCTAATGGAAACCCCCCCAAAAAACCCCAGTTGAGTCGTGCTGGAACTGTGTAGTGGAAAAGCGCCAATATTGTTAGAAAACATCAGGTATGTAATGTCAGTGTAATGTAATGAATGTACTAATGGAAACTGAATTATATTAAAAATGTCAGTAGTTTGCATTATATGATCATGTGAACAATATAAATTAGACACAAGCAGTAAATAACGCTTATATTCACCTTTTAAAATCTGCTTTTCAGCTCTCATCTTCCTCCAGTGTTTGTCACTATTACTGAGTATCCTCAATTGCTGTGCTGATCTTTTTAGAAACAACATCTTTTGAAAGTGTTTTGCTGTTCATTAATATTAGGATTCATGTTGAGTCAATGGAATGAGCGCCCCAGGATTTGCTAATGTCTCCAATAATGACATTTTACGATAAACATTTTTGTATGTTCTGACACTGAGCACAATGGGGCTTTATCTTCTCATTTTAATAATGATAATGTTGATGTTGATAAGAAGGGTAAAATGTTCAGTATAAATTAAGAGCTGAATGTGTGTGTGTGTGTTTTTTTTTCTATTGTAATAAATCTTACACTGATGACTGAATAATGGTCTGATGGAAACGTGATGATGATGCAAAGCTTGGGGTGTGTTTTTGTTTATTTTTAAAGTGTGTATTATCTATTGTTCATATGCAAATCTAACACCCTACTCCCACTGTATTATTTATATTTAATGCTGTTTGTTTATGTACAAAGGAATGGAAATATGCATATACCAAAGACTAGTTTTGCCAACTGCTGGAAAGTACACTTTGACATTTACAAACTATAAAACAGGAAGTGCATCATTTACATACATTATTTTCTTTACTAAATACATTTTTACATAACTACATCAAGGTAGTAACACCATTAACCTCAAACTTCATGAATATCCTCATAAAAATATTATTTTCCATATTTCTTCCTATACAGAATCACTACTGTAGGACTGGCTGGTGTGAAAGAGAGAGAATCAATTCATAAATCCAGCTTCACTTTATGGGTTTTGTTTGTAAGCTATGTTGTTTCCATTGTAAGATTTTTTTTTTAAATCCCTTTTTCCTCCTTTTCAATGTAATATCCTGGATTGAATTGATTGAATTGTTCTGTCAGTTGCCTCCAATTCTGTCTCGCCCTGATTTCATTGCTCATTTGACCTCTTTTTAAAAAACACGTCAGTCTAAAATGCTGTTTGATTAAACTGTATTATTATTGTCAGTGTGAAACAATTTCCTGAATGGAGAAATTCTATTCAAATATATGTTATCATTTTTTATTGTGTTTTATGATCTTCATAAACCGTTTCATAGCTAGGGAGTGTTGGATATTATAAAAAGGCTGTTTGATTAATTAGATGAGATTAGTCTTTGATTAAAAGAGGTTTGATAGCATTTTAATAGGCTTGGTTTCAGTTGGATTACAGGGTGAGCAGCCTCAGGCATAATACCATAACTCACTGCTCCTGATGGATGCGCTGTCACTCAAACATCTGCGTGTGTTTCCTCTCTAGCTGAGTGGAAGCTTCTCTGCGGTGGTATGAGTGTGTTTGTGTGTGTGCGTCATTGCTACAGTAATACATGCCGGTAAAACACACCCACTATCTCCACAGACGGCATTAGACTCTGTTTGCTTTCATCTTTGTTTAACTGCATGCACAGATTTCACTTTACCTCTTACAACACATTACCAAAGCAGCATTGTAATGTCTTTTTTTTTTTCTTCCCCTCATTTTTCCCCTCTCATACATTCCTCTCCTTTCAGCATTAGTGTTACTGAGTCAGTCCACCTGGTGTATAGAGTCAGACAATGGCATAAAACAAGGCATTGTATTAAGGATATTGGTTTTCCTGACATTATGATTAGTCTGTTAGACATTTTTTTTCTTTAAATAGTTTGAAAGAATATGGATATACATAATGATATTTGACTTTTAAGTTTACCATCATCATCATACAAGTGTGGTAAAATATGCCTCTCACAATATGTTACAATTACATTTTTTTAATAACTCTCTATATTGGAAGCAATTTCACAGGCAACAATATAAAAACAGTGCAAAGCCGAGGAGGGAACTTCCATTTTTGCAATCTTTTCATCCCTCCCTATATGTTACAATTTAATGTTATTTTTGTAAACTCTGTTTTTTATAAACTGTTTTTTTTGGGGGGGGGGGGGCAGATTGAGGGTTTTTCCTGACAATATGATTAGTCTGTTAGACTTTTTCCCCCCTTTAAATAGTATGAAAGAATGTGGATATACATAATGATATTTGACTTTTCAGTTTGCCATCATCATCATCATAGTACAAGTGTAGTTAAATATGCCTCTCATAATAATATGCATGTACAATATGTTACAACTTAATGTTATGATTGTATATAGCATGTGTGTCAAACTCATTTTCATTCAAGGGCCACATACAGACCAATTTGATCTCATGTGGGCCGGATCATTAAAAAGATGGAGGGAAAGAAGGAAGGAAGGAAGGAAGGAAATAAGAAGGGAAGGAAGGAAAGACAGGCAAAAGGAAGGAGGGAAGAAAGGTAGGAAGGAAGGACAGACAGAAGGAAAGAAGGAAGAAGGGAAGGAAGGACAGATGGAAGGAAGTAATGGAGGAAGGAAGAAAGGAAGGAAGGGCAGATGGAAGGAAGGACAGATTAAGAAAGGAAGGAAGGAAGGGAGGAAGGAAGGAACGAAGAAAGGAAAAAGGAAAGTAGGGAGGAAGGAAGGAACGAAGGAATGTAGGAAGGACAGATGGAAGGAAGGAAGGAAAAGAACACAAGATGGCAAGTGGGCCGGATCACACCCCTCGGCGGGCCGTATCTGGCCCACGGGCCGTATATTTGACACCTCTGGTATATAGGCTTGTTCTGGCTATGATAAAAAAACCAATGGTACAATGTTCACACCTTGTTTTGATCATAAGTGCTGTCACGTTCATCCAAACAGTTGTGTCTCTCTCCCCTTATGCTGGTTCTGTAGGAGGGTCCCTATGTGATGCTGAAGAAGAACCATGAGTTATATGAAGGCAATGACCAGTATGAAGGATACTGTGTGGACCTGGCCTCAGAGATTGCCAAACATATCAGAATCAAATACAGGATCTCTATCGTTCCTGATGGGAAGTACGGAGCCAGGGATCCAGAGACGAAAATATGGAACGGCATGGTTGGAGAGCTTGTGTACGGGGTAAGAATGGACAGATTATATCTAGATATTCAGATCAACAAATGGATAAAGCAACATTTTCCAGATGAAAAGATGCAGCTTTTAAATTTCTTGTTTTCTCTAACCAGCAACCAAAAACCAAAAGATAATCAATCAATTCAACTAAGCAATTCTCTCTCTCTCTCTCTCTCTCTCTCTCTCTCTCTCTCTCTCTCTCTCTCTCTCTCTCTCTCTCTCTCTCTCTCTCTCTCTCTCTCTCTCTCTCTCTCTCTCTCTCTCTCTCTCTCTCTCTCTCTCTCTCTCTCTCTCTCTCCCCCTCTCCCCCTCCTTCTCTCTCTCTCTCTCCCTCTCCCTTCTCTTTCAGTCTTCCCGATCTTCCCAATCTATTAACTCCTTGCCCATCCTAGGAAAAAAAAAGATCATGCTTCCCAAACACACTGAAACATCACTCCTAGTTATTGGAACAGCAGAGACAGTTTTACATAGAGACATTACATCAGCAGCAGGGAAAACTTTAAATTCATCAATCAATTCAACTAAGCAACTTAAAAATAGTTATTTAATTTTGTATATTGATCAATCAATTAGTTAGCCAATGTTTCCAACACTACAAAATCTAATAATGTAGTCGAAAATTAGATTAATCTGGACGTTTTGTCAATTATCTGCACTACAATACAGATGACTTCATAGTGACACAAGGTAGTGTAATGCAATCCAGTATAACATCAACACAAATTATGGAAAGCTTTTCTTTAACATTGGACTCTTCATAAAGTTTGTACAGTAGATTTCATCATGACTCCATGGGCCATCGTGCAATACCTGAGAAATACTTGAAGCTATATTCGAAATATTGTGTTTCCTCCTGCCAAGACGCTTGGTCTTTGAAGAGTTCACTTATTCTTTTAAGAATTTGGCAAGCTGGCTAATTATGCCATTTACACCCATCCACAGTCTGAAATGTCACATTGCTTTCTTTTTCAAACTTTATCAACATGCAGGAGACAATGTCAGTCGTCACTTTGCGGAAGACTGAAAGTGGAGACGTTGCTGCAGAACAGCGACAGAATTAATTAGTCTCCAGAAATCCGTAGTGGAAGGTGACACAGCAGAACCGCCGCATTGACTAATCATGTTTGATTTGTTCCAAACACTGGCAGTCCTTTTCTTCTACCATGCAGAAGAAATCCATTTGTAGGATTTCAGCACTTTGTCCGCCTTAGTTCACTTCTCGGGTTGCTTTTTATATCATTGTGTCCGTTATTCACTGTTTATCTCAGTGGCTTTTCTTTTCTTTCATGTTGTATTCTTTCTCTCGTCTCCTGCCTTCTAATTTCATCTCTCAGTCTGTGGTGCATTGTGGGGGTTTTCATACACCTCTGCCCTCTCCTCATCTGGTTTTATTCTATGTCTCTTCTGATTTCCACGCCTTTCTTTTCTTGTTTATTGTCCTCACACTGTAGCATCTTCACTCCTTGTAGCGCTTGTTGTTTGATGTTCGGCCATTATATATTTCAGTTGTTACAGATACCCGTTGTGTTAAATGAATGAAGTTTTCTACTCAGTTTGGACTGATTTTGAGTGTGTCCGTGTGTGTGTCCGTGTGTGTGTCCGTGTGTGTCCGTGTGTGTGTCTGTGTGTGTCCGTGTGTGCATGCAAATATTTGTGAGACCTTGCTCACTACTTTATATTCTGACAGTGATGCTATCATCTCTCTTACCTGTCTCTTTCAGCCTTTTATCTCTCTCTCTCTCTCTCTCTGTCTCTCTGTCTCTCGTTTTCTCTCTCTCTCTCTCTCTCTCTCTCTCTCTCTTCTCTCTCTCTCTCTCTCTCTGTCTGTCTCTCTGACTCTCGTTCTCTCTCTTTCTCCTCTCTCTTTCTCCTCTCTCTCTTACTCTCTCTTTCTCCTCTCTCTTTCTCTCTCTTTCTCCTCTCTCTCTCTCTCTCTCTCTCTCTCTCTCTCTCTCTCTCTCTCTCTCTCTCTCTCTCTCTGTCTCTCTCTCTCTCTCTTTCTCTCTGTCTCTCTGTCTCTCTCTCTCTCTCTCATGCAATACAAATTCCCTATCTCCCTTCTCTTTCATTCTTCCCGATCTTCCCAATCTATTAACTCCTTGCCCATCCTGGAAAAAAAAAGATCATGCCTCCCAAACACAAGGATGATTCAGTGTTTACAATGAACGTATTCTCCCAGTTATTGGAACAGCAGAGACAGTTTTACATAGAGACATTACATCAGCAGCAGGGACAACTTGAAATGCTTTATTCAGCTGATCATGGATGGAATTAACAAAAGACTTTTAGTGATGTGCAGGAGCTGAAGACCAGCTTTCAAATCACCCAAGACGAGTCTGAAGAGAGAAGAAAGGGGATCCGAGGAGATTCAAACAAAGATAAAGTCATTTGAAAACAACATAATGAAGCAGGAAATGGGTGAAAATGTTTACCAAGCTGGAAAAACACTTAAAATCAGTGCAGGAGGACAAACATCTTAATTGATGGAATCGCAGACGAGAAAGGAGGGAACTGGTGTAAATTAGAGAAGAAGGTTTGACAAATACTCTCAAGCATCCTGGGACTAGATGGCATAAATATGGTTATTGATCAGCACCGGGAGGGAGGGAGGTAGGGAGGGAGGGAGGCCTAGGAAAAATGTTGTAAAGCATTTGCACTTTTAAAGACAGAGAATCTTTTCTTCTGCCAAGAGATTAAAGGCCAAAAAAAAAAATCTATATAAATGAAGACGTATCAAAAGCTGTGCAACTGAGGAGGAGAGAACTGTTGCAAAGAAAGAGGTGATAAAAGCAGTCTGAAGTGTGATAAGCTGGTCATCATGCAACAGGGAGTGGACAATCTCAATCAATGGCTTAAAGCTCCTCAAGGTTCAGTTTATAGGTGAAGATAGGTGAAGAGACAGGGACACATATAGCGGTGGAGTTGCATTTTATTATATATATATTTCAGTTATATATTATTTCAGTTGTACTATAGAAACATATTACAAGGACCGACATTGAGGTTATATAGCTACAGATTCACTGCCTATACTAGTTGTAAGGCTGCTCCAAACGATCTCAAAACTAATAAAATCGAGGGGAAACTATTTTTAATAATAATGGGATAGCGCTCAATAAGAAAGGTTTTATTTTGAAAAGCTTAGACAGGAAGCTGCTGCAGCTCCGTTAGTTTGACAGAAGCCGAAACACACGGCGAAATGTTTTAACTGTAAATAAAAGTGCAGAGTTTCCAGTCTGCGTCAGACGATGCTGAGTTTACTGACTAATTATTAAAAACCAGGAAGTGATGTGTGAACTATCGTCATGGTAACCCGCTCAGCACTAATATCTCTGCCCATTTTAAATTAATTAAATTAATTAAACCAAATGAACAAGAAAAAAAATCGTCTTAATAATTGTGATTTCAATTTTGACCCAAATAATCGTGATTATGATTTTTTCCATAATCGAGCAGCCCTAACTAGTCGGTTGTTATTATTATAGGCCACCCAGTTATAATTTGAAGTATTTGGATGGAATATGTGAACATCAGATGAAAGTAAGGATATTTTTCTCCTTGATTATCTGAATATCGACTGTTTGTGTCCACTACATAAGCAGTTGATTTCTCTGATGCTTGGAATCTGACCCAGGTTGTGACTCTGTGTTTATAGGCAGCTTGAGTGGCAGTGGGAAGCAATGAACATAATTTTATTCCTTTTAAGAAATACCCAAGTAATGTCTGGGTTTAGGATTGTTTACTGCAAGTCATATAAAAAGATTTAATGCAGATTTAATTATGTTAAAAACTTGAAATGATCAGATGTATTTTCCTGACATACATCAGACCACTTAAAATCTTTAACATCATTAACAAATGAAGGATAAATTAATGAGGTGGGTGGATGAGACTTAGAAATAGGTCTGTAGAGGGAAGTAGTACGCCATGAATTGATAATGAGTTCAGATCTTCGATGCTTCAAAGTAACAAAGCCAAGATAGGTGCTCATAAATCAGGGCGTTTCTTAGATTAAAGTCTTTATTGTAAACTGATAAATAAGGTTGCCATGGTAAATTACAACAAGAAGAAACTAAATGAACGCAATTCTCTCTGCTAATGTGAGTGAGACACATTAACGATTATCATGACTAACTATGGATGATTTGGAATAATACACCACACGTCTTTTGTCACTATTGTATGATGAGAACTGATCTTTACATCTACAGCTTCTTCTGCTCCCCATCAATATCACACTAAAAGTAGATTTTCTTTTAAAAAGTCACTCAAACAAAACTTTTTTCACATAGATGTTTTTTGCTGTTCAACCTTTGATTATTTTGTTTTTGTTGTTGTATTTTTGTGACAATTTAGTTTTAGTTTTTATCATAGTTTGCAGTTGTTTATTATTTCATATGTAGAGTTATTTCACTTATTTCCTGATCTTTATATTTGGCTTGTTTTAACTTTTTTACTTTATTGATATTGACAGTGTGATTTTAATTATTGTCAGTTTTTAACCCTCCTGTTGGAGGAAGGAAAGGAGGAAGAAGGAAGGAAAGGAGGAAGGATGGAAGGAGGGAAGGAAGGAAGGAAGGAAAGGAGGGAGGAAGGAAGGAGGGAAGGAAAGGAAAGGAGGGAGGAAGGAAGGAAGGAAGGAAGGAAGGAAAGGAAGGAAGGAAGGAAGGAAGGTAGGATGGAGGGAGAAAGGAAAGGAGGGAGGGAGGAAATGAAGGAAGGAAGGACAGGAAAGAAGGAAGGAAGGAAGGGAGGAGGGAGGGAGGAAATGAAGGAAGGAAGGATGGAGGAAAGAAGGAAGGAAGGTAGGAGGGAGGGAGGAAATGAAGGAAGGGCGGAGGAAAGAAGGAAGGAAGGAAGGGAGGAGGGAGGGAGGAAATGAAGGAAGGATGGAGGAAAGAAGGGAGGAAATGAAGGAAGGATGGAGGAAAGAAGGGAGGAAGGTAGGATGGAGGGAGAAAGGAAAAGAGGAAGGGAGGACGGTAGGGGGAGGAAATAAAGAGAGAAGGAGGGAGGGAGGAAAGGAAAGAAGGAAGAAGGAACAGTCAAAACAGACGGGGTCAATTTGACTTGAGAGGACGAGAAGAAGGTTAATGTTGTTTTTGTGTTCTCTCTCTGGAGGATTAGTGACTATTTTGTGGAGGCTAATGAGGATCCACACGAAGAATAAAGAATCTTTCTCCTGCTTCAAAACCCACTGATCATTTTCTGTGATCGTCTACTTAACCTGTTCCTTATGCTTCAACTGCCTTCCTTCTTTATTTTATCTTTCTCTTCAGATACTAGCTGCAGGAAATGGAGATTACAAAACAACCTGTTTACTATCACTCACCTTTTTGAAATATAGTCCTTACAAATGATTCCACTACAATTTGAGTACACTTAACACATACTTTTCTGAACAACCCCCCTCTTATTTGCAGAAAGCAGAAATTGCCGTGGCCCCGCTGACCATCACCCTGGTGAGAGAAGAAGTTATCGACTTCTCAAAGCCGTTCATGTCGCTGGGAATCTCCATCATGATCAAGAAACCCCAGAAATCAAAACCAGGTGTTTTCTCTTTCCTGGATCCGCTGGCCTACGAGATCTGGATGTGCATAGTGTTCGCTTACATCGGAGTCAGTGTCGTGCTGTTTTTGGTGAGTGATGAGTGATTTTTTAACAAGGCTGTAACACTTGGAAGAGTTTTGAGGGCTTGGGTTTAGTAGATTATAGAACTGATCTCTTATTTAGATTTACACTCTAGAAAATATGTGAAGCAGTAGGCCAACACTCACGGTGTCTGGTCTTAAAAGCACTCTTCTCTTCTCAGTGCTGTTACACCCGGATGCTCTTTTCTAGTGATAAAGAAACTAGTGACATGTATGTTTTAACCCTTGTGTCGTCCTCCCGGGTCAAATTGACCCCGTCTCTTTTGACTGTTCCTTCTTTCCTTCCTTCTTCCCCTCCTCCCCTCTTTCTTTGCTCTCTCCTCCTTCCTTCCTTCCTTCCTCTTTTCGTCCTTACTCCTTTCCTTCATTCCTGCCTTCCTTCCTTCCTTCCTTCCTTCCTTCCTCCTTTCCTTCTCTCCTAAATTCCTTCCTCTTTACTTACTCATTTTCTTCCTTCCTTCCTTCCCTCCCTCCTTCCCTTCCTTCCTTCCTTCCTTCCTTCCTTCCTTTCTTCCTTCCTTCCTCCTTTCCTCCCTCCTTACTCCTTTTCTTCCTTCCTTCATCCCTCTCTCCCTCCTTACTCCTTTCCTTCCTTACTTCCTTCCTTCCTTCCTTCCTTCCTCTTTTTCTCCTTACTCCTTTCCTTCCTTCTGTCCTTCCTTGACCTGAGGACAACAGGAGGGTTAATTAATATTTAAAAACCCTCAAAGTACGCATTCAGCTAATATTTTTGGTTTCCAGTATGGCTTCCCTCTCCACTTAAATGTCTAGAACATTTCTGCACCACTAAATACACACAGGCATCCTATATGGACAGATATATGGTCACAGACAGCTGCGTATACAGGTCATGCAAATATATATTGCAAGATATTTAAAATATTCAAGTTCATGTTGACAGGATTGATTAAATAGGCATGATTCTTATCACACAGACATGAATGCATATTCAAAGAAACATTTCCTTTTCTCTATCAGTCAGAACAAATTACCCTCCAACATTGTGCTCGTATAATTAGTCATACATATCTCCCTTCGTTTATTTAGTTCAGCTTTTTATCGGAATACAATTGTAATGCATTGATGTACCTAAGATTAGCTTTGTTGATTTTTCTCCTTCAGGGTCCTTCAAATGACTTTTTTTTTTCTTCTTCTGCTGTGTCAGGTGAGCCGCTTTAGTCCGTATGAGTGGCATGCTGAGGAACCAGAGGAGGGCACCGCGGAGCAAGGCCCCACTGACCAACCTCCGAATGAGTTTGGCATCTTCAACTCCCTCTGGTTCTCACTGGGAGCATTCATGCAACAGGGCTGCGACATCTCGCCACGGTGAGGGAGAGAAATGAAGTGTGTGAGACCAACAGAGTGCATCTGTGTACAAGTATGCGTCAGACTGAAAGGTTAAGGAGATAGTATTTGAGTCTGTATGCAGGATGCGTGTGTGTCTAACTGTCTGTAATGTCAGACTGCTGTCGTATTAGGCTGTCCGTGATTCAGACTGTTGACTGTGAATCACCTCTCTTTGCACTTTTTTTTTCACTTAAGCACTGAACTGGACTGCTAATCCAAGACACAGTATGTTGGGAATACAAACACAGACATGTACATAAAAAAAGCATAAAAGTGTGAAGAAAACACCTGCACACAGTCCAGTGGTCATGTCCATATGGGCGTGCTATGGTTTAAAATTTAGCAGTTTGCTAGGTGTGTATGAATATTTAATGCAGAGAGGCAGAGTCCAGCTGTATTTTTAGAATATTTATAAGAATATGGCATTTTATTATTGATAACCTGAGAATGCAGTTTAGTGAAATATTCATGGCCGTCATCCTCAAGACCTTTAGGGAGCAAATCTGAAGAGAGAAGGAACAGCAGGGAGAGCTTCACACCAAAACAAACGATAGAAAAGAGTGATAGACGATGAGTAGAGCGAAGAAATAAGTGTGAATGGTTCAGCAAAATATGTGTTGTTTGTTTAAGAAAATATTACAGACAATAATGAACACAACACTCTTATAAAAGTGGACACAAAATGATCAGTACTGCGCTTTAGGACAAAGATGAATATTCACAATTTCTGATTTTACCTTTTCTAAGAAATAGTGTCTGTCTTGTGTCCTTCACACTAACTGTAATATAAAGTGTGTGTGTGTGTGTGTGTGTGTGTGTGTGTGTGTGTGTGTGTGTGTGTGTGTGTGAAGGTCTGCCAGGTGCCTTTCAAAGTACAGATTTGAGAATTAGTAATCAATTAGTCTTATAAAATTAACCCGGGTACCATCACTCACATAATGACCTTTGACCTGAGAACATAATAATATATAGATGTAAGGGTTTCAGTAGACGGATGCTTTTCATTTCTAATTTCTAGTCATTTTTTCATATTAATTGAGTCAAAGATCTTCTAAATCAACCATCACTACAGTACTGTGATAGATAGATAGATAGATAGATAGATAGATAGATAGATAGATAGATAGATAGATGTTTGGACACACTTTCTCATTCAAATGAAAAAAGTGTGGGAAAGTGTGTACTGTATATTTGTGTGTATATATTTACCAAGGTTGCTTATATCTGTAACCTCTGAAGTCATACTTCCGTGTTAATCTTGATGAAATCATGACTGACAAACACTGAATCTGTCTCATCTCCACGTCTTTTCCTCTGCTTTCAAACCTAGTTTTATACCTTTCCACTGAATTCCCATCAGCATTTCACTTTTGGGAAAAGACAAAAGTTTTTACACCAGTGGAACAAACTTCACTTCCTTCCTCCTTCTCTTTCGCTCCTCTGTCCGTCTCTTTCATTCTGTCTTTCATCTCTTTCACACTCCCTCTCTTTTTCCTCTGTCCCCACTCCCCGACACCTGTCGTCTCCCACTCCTCCCCACTTTACTGTGACTGACAGGCCAATTCTAGCCCTAACACACAAGGTGGAAAACCATCACACCAGCTGTATGCGCCCACATTCACAAGCACAAACACACACAATGTGTACAAGAATACACAACAAACACATACACGACACACACATGCAGAAAAACACCCAGTGTGCACTTTCACAACAATCTAACACACACATGCAGAGCTCTCCATCACTTGTAGGCCTTGTTATAGATCTGTGCACATAAGCTACAGCTGTCATAGCGATAATGTGAGACTTAACATGAAGCCAGTATAAATCACCCAGACCTGTCACTTCCAATACAGCACAACTCCTCTAAAGGGCAGGATTACTGCAGTCATAAATGCCAGATTATATTCTTACAAAGCATAAGCTTTCACTTGTATATTTTTTTTTATTTCACCTTCTCCTTTTTCAGGTAAGAGAAGTTGTAGTGTAAACTTCCTCAAAAGGCAAGGCAAGGCAGTTTTATGTATATAGCACATTTCATACACAATGGCAACTCAATGTGCTTTACATAAAACAGAAAAACATGTAATTTGAGAAACATTAAAACATACAATTAACCCCCCACCCTTCCACACACACACACACACACACACACACACACACACACACACACACACACACACACACACTAATAATATAAACAAAGTACAGAAAAATAGAAAGAGAGAAATAAAATGCTAGAATAGAGCTTTAAATATAAGATTGCAGCATAAAATAATGATTAGCTTTAAAATCATTAAAAGGACATAGAGTGCAAATGAAAGATTAAAATGTAAAGTGCTTTAAAAGAGCTCAATCATAAGCACAGGAGAAGAGAAATGTTTTTAACCTGGATTTAAAAAATGTTCACAGTTGGGGCTGATTTCAGTTCTGCTGGTAGTTTGTTCCAGTTGTGTAAAAGCTGCTTCACCATGTTTAGTTTGAACTCTGGGCTCAACTATCTGACCTGAGTCAGTAGATCTCAGAGCTCTACTGGGTTTATATTCTGCTAACATGTCATTCATGTATTCTGGACCTAAACCATTCAGTGATTTGTAGACCAGTAGCAGAACTTTAACATCTATTCTATAGCTGACTGGGAGCCAGTGTAAAGGCAGGTCATAATTATATCATGAAATCTCATGTAGCACAGTTTCGGATTCACAGATAAGATGGAAAGATAAACAGATTGATGGAAATATGTTGCAGATTTAAAGATGCTTGGAACTTAATTGTCATATTCACAATATAGAAGTATATGAGCTTGTATAAGTTGAATTTCTGCTTCTAAAAAAGGAAGAGAAGGTTGTGTGGAAAACTAGAGTGAAAGGCAGGAACAAACAGCAGGATACAGTTGGGATTTGCAGAATGAGAAAGTGCCAAAGTTAGCATTCATTTAGAGAGTGGTGATTGATGGTCTTTCTAGAGGACATGTGACTAATGGCCGGCCTTGACTGTGTCAGTGCCCTTGCTGAGAATTTAGATTGGAACTCCTTCAGTCTTCACTCCTAAGACTTCAAAAATGACCTTGCACTAAAAGGAAGTGCAACAATGGTAGTCTACCTCCAGCCCAGACACAATGGCACCACCAAGGGTTTGCCAGGAGGGGCCACAATACAAGCGCTGGCTCCCCCGTTGGCCTTTGCCTTACAAATCACATTTGATTTGTTCTGATTGAACGTGCAGGTACTCCTCGTGTGTAGTTCAATTTTTTTTTTTGTATCCAGCACCTACCTCACTGAGGTTTTGTTAATGTGCACACCCGCCTACTTTATTTCATTGAAAAAGAAAAAAAACAAAACAAGGAGAACATGTGTATTTTCAAAAGCTGTATCCAATCAAGCACACCTGTTGCTAAGGAAAAAGTCAACAAAAAAAGATGTCTAATATTTGTTGCTGTCTCCCTTATTTGGTGCCCTAGGTAACCGCCGATGCATCCTATGCCATAGGTAGGGCCCTATAAAATCTGTTTTATTTTTTTTCCAAATTCCGTTTTTTCCATTTTAATTTTTGTGAATCCTGTTTTTTTACTGTTTACTCTTATTTTACTTTTTGCAAAACAACAGTTGACCTGACACATAGAAGTCCTTGGGGAACTGCTCGGCTCTGTACTGAGGGCTTAGTGTACAGTTTTCGAAGTTTTTTCGCAGGCGAAGACAGAGCCGAGGCCAGCCGCTTCACCATGCTTACATTGTTTGAAGGGGGATGGGCTCAGTGTGTGGAGGGGGGGGCTTGTTGTGCCACCCAGATTTGCTTCCCTCTGTGCAGTTTTCCCCAGACATACGTTCCTCTTCCACACGAAAACAGCATTTCAGTCAAATTATGTCAAATTCCGCGATATTCCGCATTAAAAAAAAATTCCGGTGGTGGTGTTTAGCTCAGTGGGTAGAGCACCCACCCCATGTGTTGAGGCTACAGTCCTCACTGTACCCCGGTTCGAATCCCGCACCGAGCGGTCCTATCCTGCGTGTCATTCCCCCTCTCTGCTTCCAGTTTCGTGTCTCTCTCTACTTACATTAAAGGCAAAAAGCCCCAATAAATATACTTCAACAAAAATAAATAAATAAATTCCGTGTTAATCGGCCAATTCCACGATCCCGTCCTCAATTCCGTGATCACAGAAATCATAGGGCCCTACATAGGTCACTCCATACAATATGTCAAGTGTTTTTTACTCCTTTCTTTGCGCACACATATCCAGCACTCCTTGCGAAACAGCAGTCTATTTAATCTGTCATGCTCTACTCTGTGTGTTCTTCATAAGCTGCAGCAGCTACAGTTCCCATCATGGGCATCAGTGCATCATCACCACTGCTGTTTGCTTATAGCATTTAATCAACTTCAACTCCATCCCAGAATCCACCTGTAGTCACTGATTTATATTGAAGGAATCTGAAAATGGGGAAATTTGTGATCGTCACACCCTAATCTCTCTAAGTGCAGACAGACTTAAGTGTACTCTGCAGGGAGTGATGAGGCTTGAATGACAGCAACATTCACCATACCTTATATTTACATAATAATTCAACCATTTCATATAAACTGACTAGCTGAAAAGATAAAGTGTCAATTTATGCTTATGGAACAAATATAATTAATAATATAATAATATATGATGTAATAATAAAATATAGTATCATGTTTCCTCGTTTATTAGATTTTGATGAATAAATGAACCCTCCTGTTGTCCTCGAGTCAAGGAAGGAAGGGAGGAAGAAGGAAGGATGGAAGGGAGGAGGGAAGGAAGGAAGGGAAGAAGGATGGAAGGGAGAAAGAAGGAATGAAAGGAGGGAGGAAGAAGGAAGGAAAGGAGGGAGGAAGAAGGATGGAAAGGAAGGAAGGGAGAAAGAAGGATGGAAAGGAAGGGAGGGAGGAAGAAGGAAGGAAAGGAGGGAGGAAGGAAGGAAAGGAGGGAAAGGAGGGGGGAAGAAGGAAGGAAAGGAGGGAGGAAGGAAGGAAAGGAGGGAGGAAAGAAGGAAGGGAGGAAGAAGGATAGAAAGGAAGAAGGAAGGAAAGGAGGGAGGAAGAAGGAAGGAAAGGAGGGAGGAAGGAAGGAAGGGAGGAAGAAGGATAGAAAGGAAGAAGGGAGGAAGAAGGATGGAAAGGAGGGAGGAAGGAAAGTCGGAAGGAAGGAAGGAAGGAACTGTCAAAACAGATACAGTCAATTAGATCTGCAAAAGCACTAGATCATGTCCTTTGAAAAGGAGATGTGTCATGTATATAACAATACCATTAATTTCCCATCCTCCCAGTTCATTGCTTCTAATCTTGCATTCAGCTAAATTATAACGCTAACTTCATTCACAGCTGACTACAGGGATGTGCAAATAGCTGTGTATGTTTTAGATGTACCTGCCATCTATAAGAGGCATAGCAACGTGCACAAAAGAGACACACTGAACCAATTTGAACCACCCATAAAGGAAAATCCATAATAGAGTATGGAGAACATTTGTAAGCAGTGTCTCTACTTGAGTTCCACTTAGAGATCAAATCCACAGAGTCTTAATTACGGAGCATAACAGTCCTTTGTGTGGTGTGTTGATTTAGGTCAATAAGGCAGATGTAATTTACATTCAAGTGTTAGGTAATGGAGCTTTAGTTTCTGCTTCTGTGATCGAGTAAAATTCATAAAAGCATTAATCAAATGGGAACAGTGAAACATTAAACATTACTGATTTTAAAATTAGGTCTATTTATTCAGTTTGCTTGTCTTGTCCATTGAATAAAATTGCATCAACTGAGCTGATACTAACTGGGTTCTTATTATTGTTAATATTATTATTATAAATTGGTATGAATAGATTATGATTTATGCCACCCATACTTACTTCTCTGTTCATATCTGAAAATAATTTCATGCTTTGTAGTGAGTCAGCTGCTCCATTTCCGAGTGGAATATGCTTGTTTGGAAATCTTTACGTAATGCATCCAGTCCGTTATTCCTATATCACCCAGCGACAAAAATCACTTCCACTTCACCCGTCATCACCAGGCGGGGAGTTCTGGTCCTCTGAAATGAAGCCAAAGCGGAAGTAACTTAGAACTGCATTCTATCAAAAGGCCACCAGGGGGCAACCGTTTTGTGTTCAAAAGGACTTCCGTTTCTATACAAGTCAATGGAGAATTCACCAACTTCTCACTTGATTTCTAACCTCAGTAAACGTTTTCAAAATGTGTTTATGGTCTCAATCGCTAGTTTAAAGCCTTCTTCAATGTAGTATGATGTTCATTTGTGACATTTTGGCCTCCCTGATTTTATATTTGACGATAAAGCAGGGTATGCATTAGGGCGTGGCTACGTCCTGATTGACAGGTTGATTGACCAATGTCCTCGAGATCCAGTCCTTGCAACCATAGCAACCTCCCCACTCCGCCTCATGCCCATATAAGTAGAATCCGTATTTTTATTTTTCCCATCATGCACCCGAAATTTTCAAGATGGCGCTGCCGAGATTCGAAACTATTGGCTTCCGAGCAGCAGTCCACAAACCAATGGGTGACGTCACGGATGTTACGTCCATTTCTTTTATACAGTCTATGGTCATCACTGGTGAGTTGACAGACACCAGTAGCAACTCAATTCCTTCAGAGGCAGCAACATTATATTCTTTTCCCATCTTCCAAATGTCTGTGCTGACCATGGGATGCTCATACGTGCTATGTATGTTATCCTCCTTCTCCTCCACTTCCTCTGCCACTTGTATCGTCTCTGGCTATTCAGCAGGGATCCGACTATTGAGGTTGACATTTACTGTGGAGCTGGGAATAAAGAGACGGAGACAGGAAGAGGTTCTTACAGACTATTGTATACGGTTATGTGTGAGTGTGTGTGTGTGTGTGTGTTTTATATATGCATTGCCCTCTGCCTGTTTGGCTTATTGCGATGTCTTTGTGTTTACCTTTCAAAAGTACAATACTCTTCTGTCTTATAACCTTCATAGGCATCTGTTGGTAAGCTGGTCCATGTGTGAGACTAGACACTGGATGTTTTGACTTTATACACTGTGTATGTGAGTGTGTGTGTGAGCCAGTTTGCATTTTGTATTGAGCTGCCATTGTATGATAGGTCCATTGGTATGCTGTGTGGGTCCCTCTCTCCCTGCTGCAGTCATCTCTGCAGTCTGGGTGAAACAGTGCAACACACACTCCTATTGAACTCTCCTACTCTCACTTTGTCTGCTCTCTTTTTGCTCTGTCAATCTATTGATCTATCTATCTATCTATCTATGCTGTGCATATCTGTCTATCACTCTTCTTCTGGTTTCTCTTAATTCTCCTTTTTCCTTTCTATCTCACATCCTTAAATCTTTTCGTCCCTGCTCTCGTTCAATTTCTTCTCTGGACATTTCAGAAACTGTTCCTGCTGCAAATCATCAACTTAGTTAATAAAATAATTGGCATGTCATAGCTATAAATTATAGTACACACACACGTCTGCAAACTATTCACTTTTTCTCAGAGGTACGAACACACCAGCTTGAGATTCCTTTTCCTTTTTCCACACTAGCAAAAGGTAATGGCTGGCAGGAGAAATGAAGACGTTTAGACACACACACACAAACACACACACACACACATACACACACACACACACACACACACACATTGTCAGTGTGACCTTGAGAAGCCATTTGCAACACCCACCTGTCATCTTTCAGTCCAGGATATTGGGCTTTTAATGTTAGTGATTGGCCTGGTCACCGCACAAAGGGTGGAAACATAGTGATGGACAGTTTGGTGATGGGACTAGAATTTTTAAAAAGTGGAAATGAATTAATGGCAGAGAAAAGTGACAGAATGTACACCGATAGAGGTCCGGGAGCGAGCGCAGGAGAGGGGAGAGAGGTAAACTGATCACCAGTGAAGATCTCAGAGGAATTGGATCTGTCTCTGTCAATAAACATCTGAAATTACAGCTCTCTTCTCCTTCTCCTGTGTGTGTGTGTGTGTGTGTGTGTGTGTGTGTGTGTGTGTGTGTGTGTGTGTGTGTGTGTGTGTGTGTGTGCGCCGCTGGGTGAGGGTACTTGTGTGGTATTTAGTTCTGAGTGTGTGTGTGTGTGTGTGTGTGTGCGTGCGTGTGTGAGAGTCATGTGTAAGTATTGAGTAAATGGCCGTGGGTGTGCTGAATAGTTAATGGTGGCAACAGATCCAGCTAATGGCATGACTAACTAACTACAGTGGGGCACTGGGCACTGAAGCTTACTGAGTAATTAATGATTAGTGTTAAGTCACTGATTACAATCAAGTTGCATTGACTACGTTTATGAAATAGGCAAGGCAGTTTTATTTATATAGCGCATTTCATACACAATGGCAACTCAATGTGCTTTACATAAAACAGAAAAACATGTGATTTGAGGAACATTAAAATATACAATTAACCCCCCACCCTCCACACTAATAATAAAAACAAAGTACAGAAAAATAGAAAGAGAGAAATACAATGCTAGAATAGAGCATTAAATATAAGATTGCCGCATAAAATAATGATTAGCTTTAAAATCATTAAAAGGAAATCAAATGCAAATGAAAAGATTAAAATGTAAAGTGCTTTAAAAGAGCTCAATCATAAGCACATGAGAAGAGAAGAGTTTTTAACCTGGATTTAAAATTATTTCAGTTCTGCTGGTAGTTGGTAGTTCCAGTTGTGTAAAAGCTGCTTCAAACATGTTTACTTTGAACTCTGGGCTCAACTATCTGACCTGAGTCAGTAGAAATAGTAGAAATAGTTTTTAGAAATCCTCTAAACAATCTTCTCACTGTTTGTCTCTCTGATGAGAGAGAGTTTATTTTATTCTGCTTTTCACTATTTACGAAAGCATTCATCTATTAATCTGATTTCCTTTCACACCTTCACACCCTTTCTTCTAACTCCACCTAGTCTTTCTGTCCGTTTCAATTATTTTTACACTTGGAGTCCATACAAGAGAGATAAAAGATAATAATAATAAAAACATGTTCTGTTTATATGCATGTTTCATTATCTGTCTGTTCTTTATTGTGCACTTGTCAAACATTCATATAGCAGGAGTTTACCAAAACGTTAGGAGGTGGGGATAGACTTTACCTTTGAAATAATAGCTGTCACCATCACTGGTGGCCTCTTTGCTCCCCAGTTGGATCATCATGTATCATTTTCTTGTTGTAAGTAAATACTTTTTTCTTTTCCTTTTTCATGCTTGTTATGTAGAAATGTACAAAGTGTCCTCAATTATTTCACTTTGTATCATTTTAACCTTCGTGTCGTCCTCCCGGGTCAAATTGACCCCGTCTGTTTTGACTGTTCCTTCCTTCCTTCCTTCCTTCCTTCCTTCCTTCCTTCCTTCCTTTCTCCCTCCCTCCTTCCGTCTTCCCTCCCTCCCTCCCTCCCTCCCTCCCTTCCTTCCTTCCTTCCTTTCTCCCTCCCTCCTTCCCTCTTTCCTCCCTCCCTCCCTTCCTTCCTTCCTTCCTTCCTCCTGCCTTCCTCCCCTCCCCTCCTTCCTTCTTTCCTCCCTTCCATCCTTCCTCCCTTCCTTCCTTCCTCCCTTCCTTCCTTCCTTCCTTCCTTCCTTCCTTCTTCCTCCCTTCCTTCCTTGACTCGAGGACAACAGGAGGGTTAAGAAAAATAATATAGTAAGACTCAATAGGTTACTAAAATTAACATTTTTTAATGAAGGTGTAGAAATACAAATGGACACAAACTGGATGTGCACAAACAGATAAACAATGAAAAACACACAACAATCCAGCACAAGCTCTCTCAGTTGTTGTTTGTGTCTGTTTTTCTGATTGCTTTTGTGTGTTTGGATGTGTCACCATCAATCTGTTGATGAACCTTAATCTGCACAGGCATATTTTTTTCTGTGTTTGTGTGTCTTTGTTAGGGCCATTACATCAACAGGTTTCTTTTCTGTCTAGATGATTGTGATTACTGTCATACCACGGGGTACATCTTTGTCTTCTAGTAGTTCATCCAAGATCAGATTCTCTCTTACACACACACACACACACACACTTCTGAGCTGTGCAGTTTCTTTCCATACAATGCTATATGAAAAGAAACTGTACAATTCAGAAATGTATGTGTGTGTGTGTGTAAGACAGACAGAGGAACAGTATGCCATTAATCTTTCACACTGAGGATTGGCGAGGCAATCTGTTGGCTATCATAGATGATACATGACCCGCTATAGAATGAGTTGCCTGTTGCATACCAACACAAACGACACATTCATGTACACAGTCACGCTGCCACAAACACATGCGCACACTCACCACACACAGACATAAAAACATAAAAAATCAAGGGCGTCACTCCCAGAGCTCACCCACGAACACAAAATGCACTCGTACATCAGCTCACAGGTGCAGGCAGGCTCTCATACACGGCCTCATCTGAATCAAGCACCTTCTCTTGACCTCCAGTAAACAAGGCCAAATGTGGGTTAATGCTGCCCTCTTTGGTTTTCATTCTCTCTTTCATTCACCCACTGCATTATTTTAGAAGGGTTTATTGTTGAAATTAGCTTTACATCCCAACGGCTATCAATAAATTAAATCCTGACAATCTGGTATCTGTAGCTGTTGCAGGCTTGTAATAAGTCCATCCAATGATTTCATTCTGCACACATGAAATGACTCGATGACCAATCAGCCTGTCGAGCTGCATGCACTCTGCCCATGTACTCATTGTGCATGGCTTCAAAACACAGGCCCATTCCTAATGTCCACACTCTAGGACTCTTGGATGTTGAGCCATGTTCCTGCTAAGTGTGCAGTAGCTTAGGACTGTCCCATTGTCAGATCATCATGTGCATGAGGGCTCTCTCACAGACATTTTGAGCCCTTTATGCACACTTTCTGTACGTCTGCCTGGGGCTATTACCCACAGTTCATAGCATTGTTACATTAAATCGGTTAGGGTTAGGGTAAATATGGGGTTACCAGGGAAGCCCCAAAATTAAAAATAGTAAACAAATTGACCTGTGGGTGTTTAGCCTGGCATAGTGGGTGTGCTGGTATGCCCTAAATTTACATACAATTTACATAGTGTGAGCCTGAAAGACATTCAAATCAGGCATTTTGTCCTTTATTTTGGCGCTTTTCCACTACAAAGTTCCAGCAGGACTCGACTCGTTTTTTTTTGCGTTTCCACTAGGGATAGTACCTGGTACCTGCTACGTTTTTAGTACCTGCTCTGCTGAGGTTCCAAGCGAGCCGAGCCGATACTAAATGTGACCTCAACAGACTGCCGGCTGCTGATTGGTCAGAAGAGTTGTCGCTGGAAGAGTCATGAGCTGTCCCACACAAGAATCAAACCCGGCATTTTTAAATACCGGTAACAGCGTTAAAACCATACGGCTCAGTTTTGTTGCTTTGTGTGTGACAGAAAGCCACATACAGCAGCAAGTACACCATCACCTCCATGTCCGCCATTGTTTATGTGTTTGTGTCGCGTATAAAATGAAGTCACGGCAGTTTCGCGGAGCTGTTGCTATGACGACCCCGCCCACGTTGAGTAGGTACTTTTTTGTAATGGAAAAGGTCGTTCCTGGAACCGAGTCGAGCCGAGTAGTGCTAGAACTGTCTAGTGGAAAAGCGCCATTTGACTATCATGCACATGGCTATTTTATGGGTTCGATATCTGTCTTATTAATGTATTATGTGCAGTATGAATGAGAGGTTTTACTATTTTTTGTCTTTTTCTGTTTAAGAGAGCCCTCGAAGACTAATTCTAATGAGTATCATGCTATTGCAATAAAGTATTAGATCTTAAATCTTAAGTGCTTAAGTGCCATGAAGAAAAAATGTCCCAAACCCATAAACCTATGTGACATGTTTTGGTGTCATTAAGGTGTCATTGATGTCCAAAAGTGCTGTCTCATTCCTCTTTATACCTTTTTGAGCCCTCTAGCTTCTCACACCCAACCACTTACCAGGGGACATCAATTAAGTCTGTGCTGCTTCAGGGCTTAGGGCCTAGGGGGATGCTTTGGGATTGGGCCAGAAAGTTTGGGGGCCAGGGAAGTAGTGAGATACCGATGGATAAGACGTGATGGGACTGCAGCAGGGATTGCAGCAGCACAGAGGAAAAACTACAGGAATATGAACTGAGAGCAGAATGAAAAGCAACATGCAATCATCAGTCTATTGCCTGTAGTGCGGGGGGAAACAGCGCATAATCTTATCAACAACACCGGAGCAAGAGACTTTCAATGGAAGTGAACTCCCAGAAGTGAAACACAATATCAGTTGAATTCAAGCAGGGAGATGGGACACTCTTTACTTGTTTCAAACAGATGAGAGGCAGTCCTGTTTAATGTTTGCTAAAGGCTGTTGTGCCTTGAAAGGAAGTATAGTATTTGTGAGTGAGTGCATGTATGAATTGCCGTATGCAGAGGGGGGGGGGCAGCTGCAGGAGGAGGGTTGTATTTTCAAATCCTGGCATTTTTATTATCTTTCCCAGATAACTGCCTACCCCAGCTTTATGAGAAATCTGTTTAGTGGGTTGATTTCTGCAGAAGAAGTCGGATTAATTGGGTTAGGTTTAAATTTAATAAGGTTTGTTGCAGGGTTTAGATAAACTATTTGCATTTATACACACACAAAAAAAACCTACTCATAGCCTCATGTTATTGTAGCTCAACTTCAGTCCAAAATCTAACTACAACCTGCCAACTTATAATTAGGGGCACTAAATAAGTTAATTTTCACAGCTGAACAGTTGGTTGTTTGTAAAATTGTATGTGTTTTCTAATTACACAGTCTGTCCTCTCACGGCATCAGTCCAAAGGCTTATGAATATTGTGTGGAGCTTATCCTGTAATTGGGTATTCCTCCTGAGCTCTGGTTTTTCTCCCACATCGTAATGTATTTTAGGTATTATAAATACCTCAAGTCATTCCTGTTGTCTAAAGCACTGGCACAAGAACTAGAGTTGAATACTGTAGGTCAAACACAGGAGATGTAATTTAAACTAATAGTTCATTCAGACCAATTTGATCTCATGTGGGCCGGATCATTAAAAAGAGGGAAGGAAGGAAGGAAGGAAGGAAATAAGAAGGGAAGGAAAGAAAGACAGGATGAAGGAGGGAAGAAAGGTAGGAAAGAGACAAAGAAGGAAAGAAAGAGAGGAGGGAGGAAAGGAAGGAAGGAAGGACAGATGGAAGGAAGGACAGAAGGAAGGAAGGACAGACAGAAGGAAGGAAGAAAGGAAGGAAGGACAGATGGAAGGAAGGAAAAGAACACAGGATGGTAAGTGGGCCGGAGCGCACCCCTCCGCGGGCCGTATCTGGCCCATGGACCACATGTTTGACACCCCTGCCTTACATGTTATAGTAATTTATAATGACACTTCAAAGATCAATGCTCGACAGTATCATGAGACAGAAGTGTGCTCAGCCATATTTTGGAGATTATATAATAGCTTGGAGCATAAGTGAAAAAGTGCTGATCTTGACTCTTTTTACCTTTCTTCTCTTTATCTTTGTCTCCTTTTTTTTGCTATCTGCACTCCTGTCATCTTCTTTTGCGGCACCTTGATCCCCCCTCCTCCCCCTCCTCTGTCTCTTTGTTGCTGTCTGGATGTCCGCTCAACTCATACACTCACTCCATCAGGTCAGATTAAAATGATGTCACAGCTTGTTTACCAGCCAACCGATCTTATCACACACCCCTCTAGGCCTCTGTGGGAGACCTATGAACATTAGTTTCTAAAGACGTATTATCCTTGTTCCTGCATGTAAGTCATCATCATCACGTTATCACCGTCATCAGCATTAACATCAACAACAATATTTTACTGATAGTTGAAGTAAATGTTGTTAGTGTATTTAATATGTGACACTCCTGTCTGTTGCTTCTGATAGTCAGCTCTGTCTCTATCAGTGAACCACAAAGCTTCATCTTCTAAAAAAAAATCCACTGTCTCAAAATAAGTTTTTTTTTTCACTTATTTTTTATTGATTTTAAGATTAACCCTCCTGTTGTCCTCGAGTTAAGGAAGGGAGGGAGGGAGGTAGGGAGGAAGGATGGAAAGGAAAGAAGGAAGGGAGGGAGGGAGGGAGGGAGGGAGGAAGGAAGGATGGATGGAAGGAAGGAAAGGAGGAAAGGAAAGAAGGAAGGGAGGCAGGGAGGGAGGAAGGAAGGATGGAAGGAAGGAAGGAAGGAAAGGAGGAAAGGAAAGAAGGAAGGAAAGGAGGAAGGAAGGGAGGAAGGGACGAAGGACGGAGGGAGGAAAGAAGGAATGAAGGAAGGAGGGAGGGAGGGAGAGAGAAAGGAAAGGAAGGAAGGAAACAAAGAAACAAAGAACAGACGGGGTCAATTTGACCCGGGAGGACGACATAAAGGTTAATACACAGAAACAAGGTATAAACTTTTTCTTCACAAACATCTAGACACCAAAAAAAAAACCAGACCAATAACCAAGAATAAATTAGAATAAAAAAATAAAAAATAAAATAAAAATAATAATAATAAAAAATAAGTTAATTCATTCATTCATTTTTAAAAATGAATAAAGAAAAAGAAAATGGAACAAAAACAAACCCCACACAAAAAATACCCACACAATGTCAAACAGACAGAAAGCAAATACGAAATATCGCATCAGGAGTCATAATAAGTCTCATAATAAGTTTAAAAGAAAACGTAACAACTCCTGCTTTATCATAGTATACATAATTTAGATTAACGATCAATGCTTCTTGGATATACACTACCAATTCATATTTGTGTGTGTGTGTGTGTGTGTGTGTGTGTGTGTGTCTTCAAAGAAGTGTGCTGGCTTTTGACCGTCAGCCGAATGCAAAGTTGCTCCGAAAGGTGACAATTTATGCCGAGTCAGGCGTCACTGCACCTCTCGCTCTTGTTTTCTCTCTTCAGCACATGCTCATTAAAACCCAGCTCAGCCTCAAGGTAACTCACACATCTTCACAATCATACTGTGGTATCATTAAACAGCTACCTGTCCGAACAATGCGGAGTCATTATTTTCCGACTTTGTACAAGAAGGAATGTGACCAAAATAACTGAAGTGTCTGCTTATGATTGTGTCAGGATTTACACATAGGTACAAATGCACCATGAGAAGTGAACAAGAGATAGTAGTACAACTCTTCTTTTATGGGTAGACATAAGGTGACACATTTTTAAATTGCTTATTTTGTGAGGAATGTGAATGACATTAGGTGAAACCAGGCGGGGAGTTCTGGTCCTCTGAAATGAGGCCAACGTGGAAGTAACTTAGAACTGCATTCTATCAAAAGGCCACCAGGGGGCAACCGTTTTAGTGTCAAAAGGACTTCCGTGTCCATACAAGTCAATGGAGAATTCACCAACTTCTCACTTGATTTCTAACCTCAGTAAACGTTTTCAAAATGTGTTTATGGTCTCAATCGCTAGTTTAAAGCCTTCTTCAATGCAGTATGATGTTCATTTGGGACATTTGTGCCTCCCTGATTTTATATTTGATGATAAAGCAGGGTATGCATTAGGGCGTGGCTACGTCCTGATTAACAGGTTGATTGCCCAATGTCCTTGAGATCCAGCCCTCGCAACCATAGCAACCGCCCCGCTCCGCCCCAATGGCCCCGCCTCATGCCCATATAAGTAGAGTCCGTGTTTTTATTTTTCCCAGCATGCACCTGAAATTTTCAAGATGACGCTGCCTAGATTCGAAACTATTGTCATTACGTCCATTTCTTTTATACAGTCTATGGTTGAAACCTGAATCCTACAAAATCCTCTGTTTCATTTTCTTTGACTTTTACATTTTTAAACCTTTATGATAGCTGAGGATATGTAAACATATGTCTTTCCAGATACCTTCTTCACTTTCTGTCTAACTCTTTGGATATTTTATGTCACTGTTTGCACCCATTAAGAATTTCAGCGTCTTTTATTGACTGCAGCGCTTAGAAGAGAATTTAACATCTTGCTACCTTCTCCCATCTTCCTGTCTCTTGCTCTGTTGTGCCTATTCTTGCTTACTCTCTCCCCCTTTACTCAGTAAAAACCAAAGTTCATGTAAACAAAATGAATTGCCACTTACTTTGATGCTCTTGCTCACAATTGTTAGATAAAGAGAGTAAACATGGTAGAAAGAGGAAAGAGGCAGAGAGGATGTGAGGGATGGAGGAGCGCCCAGATTACAATCTGTTTCATGTAGCCTTTGTTATTGTGTGTGCTGAACTGGTTCGGGGGTTGAAAGACAATTACTTGGCAGTTCTGTCAGTTTCACAGTTATGCACACGGTGGTATCGGAAATGTGGTATGTTTCATATCTCTGACCCAGGAATTAATTATGTTTCCTTCTCTGTTTTCTCTCCGCTAATCCCCATCACTCTGTTTCCCTCTTCTATTAATTTTATCCCTTTGCATTCACCTTCATCTTTTCTTTCATCCTCTTTCACTCACCTTGCTGCCATTTTTTTCATCTCTTTCATCTTCTCGTGTGCCTTCTTTGGCAATCTTCCACCTCTTCAATCTGTCTTTTCTCCAGGTCTCTCTCTGGACGTATTGTCGGAGGTGTGTGGTGGTTCTTCACCCTTATCATCATCTCCTCTTACACGGCCAACCTGGCTGCCTTCCTCACTGTGGAGCGGATGGTTTCCCCCATAGAGAGTGCGGAGGACTTAGCCAAACAGACAGAGATAGCGTACGGGACACTGGACTCAGGCTCTACTAAGGAGTTCTTCAGGGTATGGACTCAACATGCTCTGTTCATTCACTTGATTCCTTGAGAAGGTATCAAGCTTTTGCTTTGTTAAAGCGATGGTTCAGCGTAATTTCGACCTAGCGTCATATGCACCATGAGGTCTATCTAAACACCACCTCAGCCGTTCATTTTCATTTGGTCGGAAAATAGTGGAGTTAGAGCCATCAGCCGCTAACGGGACCACCAGTGTATCTGGTAAATTACCCCACTAATAATGCCTGGATTGTTATCAAACTTCTACATTAGTACAGTTAGGGTCTTTACTCATAAATCGATGCATTGAAAAGTGTGTAAGTACACCAGGAGTTAATTAAAATAAACACTTACCTGATGGCTTTTACTCTGCTGCTAATGCTAAAGCTGTAAACATCGTCGAAATATTGCGCAATCACTGAAATACCATGTGGTCTCTTGAGACACCCGCACAGCACATCTAAAGATCTGTGCGTGATCACGTAATATTTCGACCTCATGGTGCATATGACGCTAGGTCGAAATTACGCCAAACCATTGCTTTAAGTCAAGTTAATTTTCTACTGAGCTCAAACTGCTGAACGGCCAAAGTATTTTCAATGTGCTGATCTCGCTGGTTGAACCATTGTTAAGAACATAACCACCTGTGTTCATACTTTTTTTAAAGCAAAAGGTTTCAAGGTTATCATCACAACCTAAAGATACATATACGTAAACCGATTTTACGATTTTAATGACATCTAGATTGTTTATCAAATTAGCTAAAAAAAAAGGTTTACCCTGAAGGAACCTTGTGGACATTTTGACCATTAGTAGTACAGTGGAACAACGTTTTAATGACCAGCTCCAGATTTTTTGTTTTTTTTTTACATGCTAGCAAACATGAATATACAATACAAGGTTTCAAAATCTCAAATGTTTTATGAGGAAAGAAATATATTCAGCATATGTGTTATGCCTAAAATGCACACAATGTCGTACAATAAATACCATACTAATGTATAATGATGTACACCCATGTGCTTTTATGCAAAATAATGCACTCTGCAGAGGTGAAGAACAACACTGCTTTGATTTGTGGTGTTTTGTTGGCCTCCATCCCATCCATTATTGCATTGCTGTTCACTTGTGGTACAGAGTGAAGAGGCAACATTAGACAAATAAAGGGAAAATCAAGGAGCTAGGGGCAAAGATCCAATGACAGAATATAAGGTTTGGGTAATGTTACAGGACTATAGCTTTACACACAAGCACCAAAATCTGAAAGTCACTTCTAAAAGCAAAACTGTGAGTGAGTAAGAGGAAGCTAATACAAGCGTGGTGTCGTGTCTTTTATTGAATCTATACAAAAGCCAAAACGCCAAGCCGAATTCCTCTGTGACTGTAGGTGGGACAAGGACGAGTGACTAATAACAGTATAAACCAATTTACAATAGTCCAGGTGGGAGGAATGTGTGAATGCATGTGTGACTTTCTCCAGGCCTTGGATCGAGTGAAAAGGAAATTTTGAAATAATAGTGTGAGCTGAAATGTCTCGTTTTACCTCATTTGTTTAAAACAACGTGACAGCAGCAGTACACTGAATAAAAAAAGACATCACCATGGGATTTTGCTCCTTTGGATTAACTTTGTAAAACCCTCCTAATCATAATTAGTATTTTTCATTTACCATGCTCCTGTTGCATTACTATCAAATAAAGCTATAATAATGGGCGTAATTGAAGATAATAAGTAAAGGTGGACAACAGAAGACGGAGAAGAGCTGAAACCGAATAAACAAAAGTGAGCTGTTGCAATAGAATAGGGAACAGAAAATGATAGCAGAGTGGGCTAGAGTAAACCTAGAGTGGCTTCACCCATTGACCCATTCACTAACGTGGACTGCCGTTACTGCAGTTAAGTATGTGCAGTGCAGTATACACACATAGAAACATCCACACACACACATACACACACACACACACACACAAAACTGATGAAGACAGATTTTTTTTCTGCAGACATGAGCAAAAGCATGTCAAACAGCCCCTCCTCCCAAGAAACACACTGCCACAACCGACCTATAGTTACGTTTGAGTGACAGACGCCATCTAGTGGCCATAGTGATCATGACCAGGAGAAGTGCCAGTGCCAGTTCTGATGACATGTTTATTAAGAAACTAATTTCCATATGTAGAGTTAATGGGTTAGGTAGATTGAAAAAAAGTGGACTGGCTGTAGGAGAGTCGCTGTTTGCTTCCCAGCTCCAACCGTGAGTGTTATGGTTAGATTCTTGGAGGTCTGGCCAACTACAACACATTTCAAGTGATTTTAACTCAAACCATGATCTTTCCCCAACCAAGTGGTTTTTGTGTCTAAACCTAACCTGACCTTAACCACAGCATTGTCCAAAAAAAGTGCTCCTATTGGTCGTTCTGGAGTGCATAGTACAATCAACCTATTTGGTCATTTAATTATGTGAATGTGTTGGCAAAACAGCAGTGTCATCATATGTATAAAAATAAATCTGCTCCATCACCAAGTAGTCGTGCTCTGTAGTAATCTGAATTGTGTGCTCATGCATTGTGTGCATGGATACATACCAATTTACAGTTGTGCTTTTTAAAGATGTGTGCACCAGTGTGTGTATTTGGGGACTGGGGGGGGGGGGGGGGGGGGGGGGGGGGCAGTGGGGGGGTAGTGGGGGGGGGGGGGTAGTGGTGATGGTGGTGGAAAGGGGGGGGGGGGGTTGTAGCAGACAGTTTGTGCTTCTATGAGCGGCTCTGGCATCATCAACATAACGAGCGGTCTGAAATCTGTGGAGGGTGAAAAAGCAATTTACTCTCCCACAGCTGAGGGGGATTCGCCACCACCATTAATTATCTGTGTGTGTGTGTGTGTGTTTGTGTGTGCATATACGATCGTCTGTGTGTGTAAGCATGCATACTCAGCCACATATGTATGCGTCAATGCATTGCGCTTGTAAGTATCCACGGCACAGCTCATGCAAGCAGATTTGTATGTCTGAGTTTTATTGTTTCCCATAGTGTGGAAGCCTGAAGGTGACTCGCAGCATCCATTTCCTCCTTCACAGCCTCAGTCATTGTTAAAGAATCTGAAAGAGTCACACCATACTGTCACACATCCATCCCTCCAAGGCCAGACGCAGCTTTTTGCGTGTGCTGTCATCATCATGTCTGTCTGTCCCTCTCACACGCACATTTTGCTGTGTCCAGACAGAGAAATTGGTTGTTTAAAGAAATGTTGGATGGACGGAGGAATGGATGGATTCAACTTGAAGATGATACTTTGGCCGACAGATGGAGAAATAAAAGCAGAAAGAATAGAATGAAGAGAGAGAGAGAGAGAGAGAGAGAGAGAAAGGGTAGATTGGAGAGAGGAGGAGCCCCTTGGATGTGATTGACATTATTATGGAGTAGGTGTCCGTCATGCGCTATAGCAACACACTCACACACACACATGGACGAGGCCATGGCTTGTCGCTTGCAGAGGGACAGAATAACACTTTATCACTAGGAGAGGACGAGAAAAAAGAAACAGGACGCTTGTGTAGGATGACAGTTTGACTCCTCTGCTTGTTATTTTCACTCTTGAGTACACACAGTTAACACACACACACACACAACCACACACACACATATATATAGATTGGTGCACATACACAGACTCACACATGCATGGTATAGACGCAACGTAACACAATACATCATACCAGACAGATGTCCTCTCAAAAGCTCTTCTGTTAGAGCAGGAGGCTGAATTCATAACTACGCGACGGATCACTACGCAGCAATTCCAGCCAGAAACTCATTTAAAGAAAAGATTGATGCTTGACTTGACAAGGGAGCCATACTGTTTAAATGTGGTTATAAATGTCATTATATGCCAGAGGATCAAAATCGAAGATGGAAGAGAAACCATCAGCGGTGTGATTTTATTCAAAGACTGTAAGAGTGGAAATCAGCTGCAGCTGTTTGCTCTACATCAGAAAGAGATGGAGAAATAATACTGTAAAAAAACAAAAAAAACATAAAACAACATCCTAATACATTTTGTGCAAGTCTAGCTTTAGTACTGTTGGTTGTATTGTAGGGTTAGGGTTAGGGTTAAAAAAAAACTGTCTACTCAATTAACAGTAAATAAATAGCGTAGATGATTTCCATCTCTTCTGAATCATGTTTTAATGAAATGACAGATTTATAGTTTAATTTGTAAAAGGCTCTGTAAGTTTTACTCAAATAAGAATATAAAGTCTGTTGGTTCGGGCCTATTTTCAGCTGCGGATTAATATACATTTAGTGTATATTTTATACTGTAGTATTTACAATACTGGGATAGTCTATGTGAGTTTGCCTCAAAATGAACAGTGACTAACTTTATCGCAATGAAGGAACATGTCAGCTGTGTCCTCTGATATGTTTTTAATAGTTTCTGTAGTTTCTAACCCTAACCCAGAGGAATACGCTGTGTCACGTTTTGGCTACACAAACAACTTTTCAGAAAGAGTAATTGTTGGTTTTTGGTCTTTTCATAGGATTTGTTGACAGTAAGATATCATCACCAGCCATACATATATAGAATATTATATTAATCCTCCTGTTGTCCTCAGGTCAAGGAAGGACAGAAGGAAGGACAGTAAAGGAGGAAGGAAGTAAGGAGAGAATGAAGGGAGGAAGGAAGTAAGGAGAGAATGAAGGGAGGAAGGAAGGAAGGAAGGAAGGAAGGAAAGGAGTAGGGAGGGAGGAAGGAAGGAAGGAAGGAAGGAAGGAAGGAAGGAAGGAAGCAAGGAAGGATGGATGGAAGGAGGAGGGAGCAAAGAAAGAGTAGAGGAAGGAAGGAAAGAAGGATGGAAGGAGGAGGGGAAGAAGGCAATTAAAGAAAGAGGGAAGAAGGAAAGAAGGAACAGTCAAAAGAGACGGGGTCAATTTGACCCGGGAGGATGACATGAGGGTTATTGTCTAACTTGTCTTGTATTTTATTTTGGAGGAATATAGTTACACTCAACTGAAAAAGCATAAAGAGCTAAACTACATTTACTGAGCTGAACACTGACAGTTTTGTCAAATTGCCTGAATCCTGTTTTGCAGGGTCACTTCACTGCAAAGTGTTATCTATTGACGTCGCATCACATAGCACAAAGAGCCTAAAAAATGACTCTCTGTCCTTTGCTTGTTAGACCTCAGCCATCCATGCTGTTCTTCCTTCCTACCTACACCTGACAAAGATTTAGGCTATTTAGAAGTGACATTCATCTTTCAATTTTCCAAGTGAAATAATGTGTTAGTGCCTTGCCCTACACTGTGTCTCCTCCCTCGGAAAGCTTTACATCACTGAACTATGAAAACCATCATCTGTGAGAAAATCTGGCATTGTAAGTTAGCAAGACGGTAGCACCTTCTCTATTAATTAACCTCTGCTCTCTCCTCTTACCCCCCCCTCCTCCCTCCTCCATCCTCCATCCTCCATCCCAGAGATCCAAAATAGCCGTATACGAGAAGATGTGGTCATACATGAAGTCTGCCGAGCCAACTGTCTTCACCAAAACTACAGGAGAAGGCGTGGCGAGGGTCCGCAAGTCCAAGGGGAAGTACGCTTTCCTCTTGGAGTCCACCATGAACGAGTACACGGAGCAGCGGAAGCCTTGCGATACCATGAAAGTCGGAGGGAACCTGGACTCCAAAGGATATGGGATTGCTACACCGAAAGGCTCACAGTTAAGGTGGGTGGAATAGTGTAACAATAGGAAACAGTAACCACGGCTGGTGCTGTACTATTGCTGCGATATTCCACCTACCCTGCTGTGCCTTTTATACCACAGCTAGATTAACCTGTCACTGCTGTTAGATGAAGACTTCTCACCTCTGAAATTCAAGACTTAAGATACAATTGATTTTTTTTCCCCACTGATGATAATGCATTGATGTATTAATCAGTGGACTGTCTTTCATATGAACAAGACGTCATAACTCATAAAGAAAATATGGCACCAGTACATTTTATTTACTATTTAAGCTCAAAAGCATAGTAACAGTTATAAGTTTTCACCCAACAGCAGCGACATAAACACCTGTGTTAATTATGTTGATTGTATTTCATTATACTTCTTGAATTCTTTATCTTTCTCAGTCTTTCTCTCTCTCTCTCTCTTTCTGCTCTACTTTCCCTCACTCTCTCCTGCCATCTTTCTGTTAACGCAGGGCCTGTAAGTCCCATTGCTCTGTCCTTTGTCACAGTCATTTGTCCGTCCCCTTAATTTTCGTGTGTCCCTCCTTCCTTTTCCTGTTGCCCGTTCAATCACTTAATTTCTCCACAGGGCCACCTTACAGGTAACTGTCCATTTGTCCACTGTCCTGTGTCTTTTGTTCCTTTCATCCTCAGAGATGATAGTCATGATGATGGTGATAATGATGATTACGACAATGATAAAAAGAGATTTATTAACTGGCCAAGAGGAGAGGCAGAACCTCAGACTGCTGCCACTAAGTCCAGAGCCACGAGGGGGAATTTATAGAGGAACAGGAAACTAAGAAGTGAGAAATATGAAATAGAGGGGCCTGACCAATGGGGGGACTAGGAAATAAACATAATACAGGATCCCACAACAAAAATCCAATCACAAATTAATAAGAAAAATATATCTTCAATTCTAAAAACGGTCAATTTGATACCAAATAATTTTTAGTTGCTGCTGCTGTTGTTTTTTAAGCTGTAGGTTGGTTTCTGTAAATTGTAATAAAGAGAGCATAAGATGGAAGGAATGAATGAGAAAGTGACTGAATCCAAGTCTTAAACATGGTCAGATTTTTTTTTTTTTTTCTCTCAGCAGACAATTGTTCAAATCTGTCTTGTTAACTTGTGCCAAACAGTCCCAGAAGGTTTCACTGAGCAATACAAATGATTAATTTCTCAGGTAACCATGACAGCAGTATAGAGACTTTGTCTTCCCAATGTGACAGCTGCCTGCTGAGGGAAAAATAATTGACTAAATTCAGAGAAGCCGCATCATTTGCTCTCTCTTCTGTCCCTCCATCTCTCTCTGTCAACATTTTTAGATTTGTCTTACGAAAGGCAAAACACAAACAGCGTGCCTCACATCCTGTCCTATAACTTTCCTCTGTGTGTGCGGAGCAAAAAAAAGTCCCTCAAAACCTCAGCCACTATAACTTATCCCTTACTGTTTATGCAAAGGTTTTTCCGTTTATGAGGGAAAAGTGACAGACAGCGGGTGGATAGGTCCCTTTTTAAGCCCCCCTCCCCCCCACCAAAAAAACCAACTCATTCCTGGGTCTATCCACGGTTGTCTCTGGCTTCTCTCAATCAGCGGAAATCCGATCTTCCGAGTGCACACATGTGGCTGGGAGTGTGCATGTCAGGTGAGCCTGCCTCTTCTCTCGCTGCACTGATCACAGCCTTGATTATGTTGATGCGGAGAATGAATACTCTGATGTTTAAAGTGAATGTTAGGGATGTATGATTTCTGAAATATAGCTATTTTTGATATGGTTTTTGATATGACTCTTGATATGTTTGAACTGTTTTCATCCATACCTCTTCTGTTAATGTGGTTAGTCATGGCTTTTAGATCATTAGATAACCCCAGAGAACAATGTCTTTCTCTTAATCTCTTGAAAATCTTTACTCAAAACAGGTTCCCCCTCCAAATTAGCCGTGATACATTGCTTAGTTTAATTATATTTAGGTAAAATGTTGGGGGTTTTTTTGCAAACAAATTTTTATTTTCATTTCCATGAAGTCCAACAGAAATATTTCAGGGGATACAATATTAGAAAAGAAAGAAAGATGGCCCAAGACATAAGAACATGTCATGGGAAAGAACACAGTGAAATTATTGATGATAATAATAACAATAATAATAATAAATAAATAAATAATAATAAAATAATAATAATAATAAATAATAAAATAAAATAATAATAAATAATAATAATTAAATAATAATAAAATAAAATAATAATATAAAATAATAATAATAAAATAAATAAATAATAATAATAATAATAAAATATAAGAGTAAAAATAAAATTACATACATAACCTACAAAAATACATACATCCACACAGACATATATTGACAAGACATATTCAGGTAAAATGTTAATAAAAAATTGCAGATATAAATAGCCAATAGAAAATAATATCTTCTGTGGATAAACATCAGATCACAACCATCTCTTACATATCTAATAGCCATTGAGTAAGAGCAGTATGCTACTTCTATTTCCCTGCCTGATCCAGAAACAGCAACCTTACACTCACAAGCTTCTGTAAACTGTAGTCTACTGCACCAACACACTACAGATGAGATGGGGTGCTTTCAGATGAGCTGGTGTACAGACAAAGAGGCAGACTGACAAACAGGCAGGCAGTGTCTGCGGTGACCTTTTTGTTGAGATTAGCATGGCTGATTACAGCATCTCACACACAAAAGAGCGTTCAGCAGAGGTTGGTGGCAGGAGAATGGGACAACAGGAAAGTCTTTTAAATAGGGAGAGACGTAGCAGAGAAAAGAGAAGACAGGACGAAATACATTTTATAAGGAACACGGTGGAAATTAATTTAGAAAAGATGCTGACAGTGAATGTTACTAATCTAGTCAAGTGAAGCTTTATTGTCGATAGACAGTGTGTGCAGCACATCCAGAGTAGTGATTTCATTCCTCCACAGCAACAACCTAATATATAGGTGACAGATAAGCATGCAAAATGAATACAGAATATAAAATCAAGACTATACATAACAAAAAAATTGAAAAAGTTCACATTAAGTTTTGCAACATTACATACAAAATGCAAAATGTAAACTATAAGAGAATATAGACATTTACTGTAGTAATTTGTTTTTTATTTTTGCATTCAGCTAAATATTATACACAGCTGCAAATACTTTATAAGGCTGCCAACCAGCTTCTAAAGCTCCCTGTTTAGATTGAATGCATATTTTCTAACTTCAAGGCAGCCATTGTTTTCAGTTCTTCACACTACCAAAAGCAGCTCAAGATGTAATCCAACACAGTTACCATTATGTCTTTGTTATTATTCCTTCAACTGTGTTATTGTTGCATGGTAAGACATCAGAAATGGATTCTCTAAAGTCTTCTGGATGCCAATATCTTAAGATCTGAGAGTTTGTTGCTGAATGATATTCATAGGGTTGCTGAAAAATCTAAAGTATAAAAGCAATGAAGCAAACCTGAGCATCATAAAAAAAAGATGAATTCCTTTTGCTTAGCAGCTGATCCTCAAGTGTTGAGAGAACCTTCAAAATATATTTTTTAAAAGACTACGAAATCGATATAACTGTTTTTGAAAAATAAAAAGACACTGATCTAAATTACCTATCTCAAGTGGGTTTCAAATATCTTGATTGTATGGTAAAATAAACAGCAGCCAGTGGGAAACATTCACCAATATAAAAAGTTATTATATGCTTTAGAAAATGAACAGTTATCATTTAAAATATACTCTCTTTGTAGAACATCACCTAATATCTGACAAAACATGAATATAATATAATCACTTAACAGACACAGCCATGCACCACATTATTAAATCACTTTAGTAGCTCAGTTCAAGCTCCTCTTGTAATAAACATGCCAGATATACAGAGCATAGCTGAGTACATGTGCACACACAGCATGAATGTTTGATATTTAGCCCTGTGTCCCTGAAATTTGTTTGGAGGTCAATCCCTTCAGGTGTGTGAGCAGGAGGCCTGTAGGAAACTGTATCTACACACACACACACACACATGCACGCACACACACACACACACATTGTGACTAGTAAAGGAGCAGCAGGAGAGCACTAGAGCATCATCAGCATGCTGCAGAGACCTGGTTAACACACTTTATACCAGCAATCTGACACACACTGTGGGGCTCTCTGTGATAGTGCAGCCCAGTAAAAGAAAGCAACACAATAAAGATACACAAAAATAACTGGAAATCTAAATTTGAAGTAGAAAGAAAGAGAAAGAGTAAGAGAGAGCATTGTATCAGGTGCATCCCTCCCCACTTTTGTGCCTTCAACCCTTCTGATTTTTCCTCCCTTTGCTCCCTTTGCTCCTTGTTGCCCTCCCCCTTCTTTCTCCTTTCGCCCTTTGGTCCACATCCATTTTGTCTGTCTGTCCTTCCATCCTCTGCTCTGACCAAAACTTCTTATCTTATCTGTCCCCCCTTTTTTTTACTTTAAGAAACGCGGTCAACCTGGCCGTGCTAAAGCTCAACGAGCAGGGCCTGTTGGACAAATTGAAAAACAAGTGGTGGTATGACAAAGGAGAATGTGGCAGCGGGGGAGGGGATTCCAAGGTTAGCCCTCTCTGTCTGCCCACCCCACCACTAAGGGATGGGGGCCTCTCACTGGCTTGGAAGCCTGCGACGGCCCCTGTTCCAGTGTGTAATACATGCATCTGCCCTGGCAAAGAGTCAAGTACCTACAGCGAGGGCAAAAGTGACACCCTGCGGCTTCAAACAGCGGCACAACGTTGCATCTGTTGTCAGCGGTGTGTGTGCCTTTTTATGTAAAAGGTTCAGACCCAATGACAAAGGTACAACGATTGAGCTTGTTGATATGCAAATTAAAAAATAAAACCTCTAAAAATATTCAAAAATAGTAATTTTTGAAAGAAATCTTACAGCTGTGCTATTTGGCTTTCAAATGCATGTAAATATTTATTTTTGAATGCCTGCAAAGAGAAAACAATCACACCTCATAAAAAAATATTTTCAGATATATTCGGCACTGATCTGGGCATCCCTCTCAGACCATGAGGTAATGGGAAGAAGGTTTGGTGATGGATAGATGCAAAAGAAAAGAAAAGAGAGCAATTACTGTCAAGGCAGGAATATTCACCCCCTAGTGGCGGCTCTGGGGAGAGGAAAAGAGACGAGGGCTCGGAGGATGCAGACTGAAAAATCCATTGCTCAAGAACATGACATTTGAAACAGGTTTTAAAACGTTTAATGGAAAAACAAGGCCCAAGTGAAATTGTAGCTCTCAGATTCCTTTAGACTCGGGTTGACTTGGCAGAGAGGAGGATGAATAATTGATAGAAGAAGAATGCAATTACAGGATAAGGTTTTCCTATATATCTTGTTCATTTGGAGGATTTCAGATATTATATTCTGAGTATTTGTTGGTTCAGTTTTCATTATTCTCTCCGGATCAAACATGTATAGTACTTTTTACACATTACTTTTATATAATAGTTGTATAGAGTTGAAATATTTGGATTTAAGCAATCCCTAAATTTACAGGTAAAACCATTTTCCAGCTCATCATGCTTCTTGCAAGATTTGAAAAATGCACCTCAGTGTGTTACCGATAAATGAAGTAACTTGGAATAGGAAGTGAGATCTGACTGCAACAAGAAAACATTAGACCTGTAACAAGATAGGAACTTACTCTGACCTCCAAAGCCATTAAGATTTGAGTTCGATCTCCCAGTCGTAGCACAGTGCCGGCCCGATGTCAATAGTCCTGCCCTAACAGTACTTGCCTCTGGTTTGGTGAAGGTTCGGCTGGGGCAGTATGGGTGTGTTACCTGAAGTGACAAAGGTGGGTCCCACTCATATGTCTGTAGCTCGCCTTAGCTCCTCGCTCCCCCCAGCCCCTCCTCAACGAGCATACACACATGTACTCAGTGGGATCCATACTAGGTCACTTGATCTGAACAAAAAAAGTACCTTTCAATGTGTCTGAGCTGTGCAAATGCAAATGTGAAATTACCCTAATAACATAAAATAACATGACCTATGATGTTATTTATGTTATTTTTACACGCGAAGAACCCCGGTAAACCTTGCAGTTTTGAAACTGAGCGAAGCAGGCGTCTTAGACAAACTGAAAAACAAATGGTGGTATGACAAGGGAGAATGTGGACCCAAGGACTCTGGAAGTAAGGTCAGTCTCACGCTGCTGCGGCCCACAGAACGCTAGCCTGAAACTCTCATCCTGAATACGCTCCAGATTACTGCAACTACTGTTTTAGCCATTTAGCATTTTTTAAAAATACCTTCAATTCAACCTGAAACATACACAATCTTTAATGTGCTCCACATTAAACTCAACTGTCCATTTAAACTACTTCCTCATAGATATTTTCCTATTTTCCATTTTGATGGTGGACCACATTTAACCTAAACATGCATCAGATTGAACTTTAAATTCTTGTTCAGTTTCTGTAGCAATCTGTGGCAATCCCATCTTCATTACAGTTACTATTACAGATATAAACTTTGATTGTCATCAGACAGTTGTCACTTTCATGTTTTTGCTTTGATCTCATACACAAGCCCATTTTTGTTAGCTTGAAATTCACCCACAAGATAAGAACACCACTGTCTCATTAGCGTTAGCATTAGCATTAGCATATCTTGCTAGGAACTGTTAATTACTGCTTTTATGTTTGGGATTAATTCAGGACTAGGTCACCTATTTATTTCTATAACTTGGGAGAAATTCTTGGTAATGCTTTATTTTACAGGTCCGTCATTTTCTAATCATTTCCTAGAAACTTTCCTGGAGAAAACATTTGAATTGATACTGTAGTCTTTGAGTTAGCGGACATGCAAATAGAGATAATAATTCAGTAAATGGAGAATAAAGTTTCCTGTAATGAATAAATGAGTAATAGATGAATTATTCCTGAAATCAATAACTTCTAATAAGCCACAAAGCAACACCATTTAATACTAAATAGAACTTTGTCTTGAGTTTCTTTATAATTACATCCTTTTTTTCCATTATTAAGTTTCCTCCAAAATGGGAAATTACGGACCTGTGAGATGAAGAATTACTGTATTTTTATAATCATTTGCCATTTAAGTGCAACAGCTAATTTAAACCCTTTATCTCCCCAGTTAAAACATTTTTTTTACAATTATAAATCAGAGTATAAAAGAAGTTGTTAGAACATTTTTAGGAGTTGTTGTAGATATTTAGGATAAATTACTGGAGCCTTTAAAATCAATTAAAACAGCAGTAAAGTGTCATCACCGCTCAGATTAAAGCCTGCTCTGTGATTAAATGATATATACTCTTTTTGACTTGTTAATTTAGATGTTAATTTATATCATTATATTATTATTATTATTATTATTACAGTAGAAATGTGATCTGTAGTTTAATTGTGTAGTATATGTGTATAGTATGTTGTAGCTGTTGTGGTAGTAATTGTAGTTGTAGAAGTAGAAGTAGAATGTAATAATAATGATAACATAATAATTTCAGTAGCATGAAATAGTACAGTAGTGATTGTTTAATATGTTTTCACTTGATTCTCCATTTCTATGTCTAACCCTGTCTACTCTATTTTCTCCGTCTGCTTTATTCCCTCCACTTCACTTCTTTACACTTCTTTACTCTCATGTTACCCCATCTTACCCCTCCTTAATTTTCTCTCCGTTATTCTCTCACGCTTGCTCCCACATCCCCATATTCATCATCCAACTCTTATCCCGTCTGTCTTTCCATTCCTTGATCACACCATCTTTCTCATCCATCATTGTCCGACTCTTTTCCCCCCTCCTTCTTTTTTTATGTTTTACCCTCCACCTTTGTTTTCTCCTACACCTGTCCTCCATCTCCTCCTCCTTCCCACTCCTACCCTCACTCTTTTCCCCCCCAAACACTTCCCCTCTCTCACTCTCCAGGACAAGTCGTCTCAGGCTCTGAGCCTGTCCAACGTCGCCGGGGTCTTCTACATCCTGGTTGGCGGCCTTGGCCTGGCCATGCTGGTGGCCCTGGTCGAGTTCTGCTACAAGTCTCGGGCCGAAGCCAAGCGCATGAAGGTGGACCTTAGCCCCTCCCACTGCCCCAGCCCCTCCCCCAGCACCCAGAATCTAGCCACTTATAGGGAGGGGTACAACGTGTACGGCTCCGAGGGGGTCAAGATATAGGGGTAGGATTTAGAGGCTCCCATATAGGTGGGGTAATGGTGGTGTTGATCATGGTGGTGGTGCTGTAGATTATTGTACTGTCAATGTTAGAGGCTGTCGTCGCAGCAGCCCCACGCATACCGTGTTGTTCTTCATGTGGTCATGAGGATGTGGTCAAGCATTGTGGAACCAATGTAGCTTCTTTTATGTCTCGTGAAAGCTTATTTTGGCTGTTCTGTTTGTTATTGGCCTCAATATTTTCTTTAGATTAGAGTTTTTTTGTTTGGTTGTTAACGTACGGTTAAGCCAGATTTGGGGTTTAGATTTCTGTGACTACAGATTTGGTTCCATCGTCTTTGGCTGCAGATGATGACGATGGTGATGATGATGATGATGATGATGATGATGATGATGGTAATGATGATGATGATGACAGTGATGGTGATGCTCTTGGCTCATGACTTGATTAGGCACCTGCATTGCAATATTAGCCATTAAAATAGTTAACAAAATGATGAAGCAGGGATGCACAACTCCATCCTCAGGGGGCTGACATATTAAATATTCTGATTATATGGTGCATAGAGCTACTGCTTATTAATTTCATTATCAATTCATCTGCTAAATGATTTATTATTTGGTCAAAAATATGGAGAAATATCCATCACTGCTTCCGAAACATGCAGAGAAAAGCAACCAGTCCTCACATCTAAAAAGGAGAAACTGCATTATTATATTATATTTTATTTTATTTAGCATTATTGCCTAAAAAAGTTGTTTTTACATAATTATAATTGTAAGTCAATGATTACTTTTCTGTCAGCTCATAAGTTCACAGACTAATCATTTTTAGCTCTAATACTGTACATATAAACTCCTCTTTGGACTTTTTTTATTGATGTCATCATCAAAATAAGAACAATAATCAGCATACATTTAAAAAAAAAAGTTCATTAATACTAAAACTGAATCTTAATAATGAGATTTTCTTCTAATGTTTCAGTATTTTCTTCAGAAATACTATTTTAAGGTTGTTGAGATACTTCACTATCCTGAGAGCAAAAGTTTGTTATGTAGTGCTTCTCATTAAAATGTGACTGCTTCCAGCTACAAATTAATTAGCTAGCGTGTGGACACTAATTTTCATCAATCTGGGTCTAACTTTAACTTTTTCAGCCACAATGTGATAGACATCTCGGGGAGGGAAAAACACTCTATAAGATATTGTTGATGTGAGTGGGTGTTCAGTCTTTTTGCTACAAGTTTAATAACCAGTAATCCCACTAGCACCACCATGATGACCGAGAAATGTATTGGGGAAGTAATGGAGGATGGCCAGCTCCCACTTAGCCTATTCAAAATGATAAATCTCGGCTTTTAACTTTTGAGCAAACATTTCCTTAAAATATAGATTTAATCTTGTGTATTCAGGTAATGTTTACAAGGTATTAGCAGGGAGTTATTAATGGAACAAATTAAATAGCAGGATGATTTATTTTTTCCAGATAGCAGTTTTTAATTGCTTTTTTATATTGGTTCATAAAAACTAGTCAACCTGCAGCAATCAGTTGAACATTTTAACATTTTTTTAAATTCTGAATACCTTCACATCATACCAATAATTTATTTCAAAAATGCTCTAATTAGTCAAACACTTGAATACTTTGAATAATATTAACGTTTAGCCCAAATGGTAGCTAACTACAGTAGCAAATCAAAATAATATTGGTGTTGGTTATATTTAGATTGCCTGATGCATATTCATAGATCCATATTTAATAGGTGTATCAAATTGAAGTCATAGAGGCCAAGACTAGAAGTATTTACACTCAATTTTAATTTTACCAATATAGCAAATCAAGTAATAATCATCTTGCACACATTAGCTGGAGTTGAATTGAGCTCTCCCAGCTCCTGTGGCTCATAGCCAGCACTCTTTCCCATCTACCTTTTTATGTGTTGTTCATAAACTAGAGTTGTGCACCCCTGCTGTTGACAGTCCAAACAAGCACTTTGACTTATTCCAGCCCTGACAACTTCAGACAGCCCAGTTACAGAGGAATAATTGATGAAGCAAACACTTCATACAGAACGGCTACTCAGTGATGTTGTAAAAGTATGACTCATGTTTATTGATGTAAAAAAGATTAATTAACTGAAGTAAAAGGAAAGATTCACTACTGTAGCATTATTATAGGTTTATATATTTGTTAACCACCTTGAGATAATTAACAGGATCAATCGTTCTCCAATATGCGGAAAAAAAAAAGGCTAAATGTGGTATAATAAAAGTCAGCTGTTATCTGTTTAAAGATAATGGTGCCAACTTTAAATGAGGTATAATGTTAACCACAGATAAACCATTTTGAGAGTAGATCATTTTGGACTCGTCTCAAAAGCAATAACGCTGATGTTACCAGTGACTCTGCTCCTGTGAAAACTCTCTGGCCCGATGCCATACTTGCTCGTCTTGCTTTCATATTTCCTGATATTCACCAAAGATGCTAAACTTTTAGAGATGCTTATTCCATGTTTTATATCAGTATGACAGCACCCATTAAAACCTTTGTCTCTGTTTCCAGCAGCGTGAAGCCAAACACTGCTGGCTGGTTGTTATTGCAGAGAAACTCTAGTGGCACATAGTGAATCTAAAAGCTTTTTTTTTTTTAGGTGTTTCCTACCAACTCTATACGCCAAAAAAGTTTATTTTCCAGGACTACAGTATGTCGACCGTCGTTTATAAGCAGACATTTACATTGCTGCTTTTAACCTTCCTATCGTCCTCCTGGGTCAAATTGACCCAGTCTTTTTTGACTGTTCCTTCTTTCCTCCCTTCCTTCCTTCCGTCTGTCCTTTCTCCCTCCTTTTCTCTTTCTTTCCTTCCTCTCTCTTTCCTCCCTTCCTTCTTTCCTTCCTTCCTTCCTTCTTTCCCCCTTCCTTCCTTCCGTCTGTCCTTTCTCCCTCCTTTTCTCTTTCTTTCCTTCCTCTCTCTTTCCTCCCTTCCTTCTTTCCTTCCTTTCCTCCTTCTTTCCTTCCTTCCTCCCTTCCTTCTTTCCTCTGTCCTTCTTTCCTTCCTTCCTCTTTTCCTTTCTCCCTCCCTCCTTCCTTCCTACCATCTGTCCTTTCTCCCTCCTTCTCTCTTTCTTTCCTTCCTCTTTCCTCCCTTCCTTCTTTCCTTCCTTCCTTCCTCCCTTCCTTCTTTCCTCTGTCCTTCTTTCCTTCCTTCCTCTTTTCTTTTCTCCCTCCCTCCTACCTACCTTCCTTCCTTCCTTCTTTCCTCCCTTCCTTCCTTGACTCGAGGACAACAGGAGGGTTAAAGGAAAGCTAAGGTGTAAACACAGGTGGTTCAACCTGCTGGGCATTTCTGCCTGTCGCACCTCCGACGGTGCCATGGTAACACGTCTATTCTGCCAAACCACAGTGCCCAACCATGTTTGCTTTCCTTGCTTAATTTACAGAGATTACCTTATTTGGATTGCAAATGATTTCTGTATGACACCTTCTACATTTATAGCAAGTGCAGCATAAATTGGGCGAATTTTGACAAGTTTCAAAATCACAGCACAAGCAACACCTATTGAACTCATTACTTAAAAAAAATGCACAGTTGTCACTCTGAATAAATTGGCTCTCTCTGAGATATTTTATCTGACAGTAGCAGCACAGTTGTTACGGAAACATCATGGAGTAGCCGCTCCCTGTGAAGTGTCACCCTACTCTGAGCAGTATAGTCAGTCACTCCCTCTTTATAAATCTGAAACCTTGAAAGGAAAAAATCACTCCCTTCTGTTTCCCTTTGTCTTTCCAAAAGTCACCTTCCAAAACCTATCCTTTATAAATTCTCACCTGAACTTAAATCCCCCCCCCCCCCTCCACCCCAAAAAAATGCATGGTCACCTATGAAATGCAGATGTCTACTACCCAAACCTTCTTGTCCACTTTGTTACATGTTTGTTGACTGTTGCCTGCTTTCACCTTTACTTTTGCCTTTATTAGAGCAGTGTTAATATTTGCACAGTGATCGTGTGTTAGTGAGATTTGAATGTGTAGTTTGAGGTGCATTCACACCAAGCCTGTTTGAACTCATTCAAATTAAGTCTGTGGTATTTCTCCCGGTTGTTCAGTTTGTTTTGGATGAGGAGAGAAATGCCATTAAAACCTGGATGTATAATAAATTAGCATCCTGAGATGATTTGAAAACCCAAATGTTAAATACAGTGATGATTCATGCTGTGGTGAAACTTTACTCACAGCTCCATGTTAATTTTATTTACAAAACCAGTTTGCTTGAAGACTGAAACTAATTACATGTTTCATGATCGATTCATCTGCGGATAGTTTTTGCATTTTGAATTAATGATCAATTATGCATCCAGTCCATAAAATGTCAGAAAAGCATTACAAATATTTAAATGGCAATATGACATCATCATATAACTAGTCTTTAAACCCTCTATAATACTATAAATCAGAGAAAAGCAGTGAATCCTCATATCTGGGAAACTGAATCCAAAGCATATGTTCAGCATTCCTGCTTGATTAATAACTTAACCCTCCTGTTGTCCTCAGGTCAAGGAAGGACAGGAGGAAGGCATGAGGAAGGAAGGAAGGAAGGAAGGAAAGACAGGAGTAAGGAAGGAAAGAAAGGAGAAAGGAAGGAAGGAAGGAAGGAATGAAGGAAGGGAGGGAAGGAAGGAAGGAATGAAGGAAGGGAGGGAAGGAAGGAAGGAATGAAGGAAGGAAGGAAAGTAAGGGAGTAAGGAAGGAAGGAAAGGAGTAAGGACGAAAAGAGGAAGGAAGTAAGGAGAGAAGGAAGGAAGGAAGGAAAGAAGTAAGGAGGAAAAGAGGAAGGAAGTAAGGAGAGAAGGAAAGGAGTAAGGAGGAAAAGAGCGAGGAAGTAAGGAGAGAAGGAAGGAAAGTAGTAAGAAGGGAGGAAAGGAAGGAAGGAAAAGAGTATGGAAGGAGGAGGGAGCAAAGAAGGGGAAGAACGAAGGAATAAATAAAGAAAAAGGAAGGAAAGGAGGGAAGGAAGGAAAGGCATAATGAGGAAAAGAGGAAGGAAGTAAGGAGAGAAGGAAGGAAGGAAGGAAAGGAGTAAGGAGGGAGGAAGGAAGGAATAAAGAAAGAAAAATAAACGAGCAAAGAAAGAGGGAAGGAGGGGAAGAACTAAGGAAAAAATAAAGAAGAAGGAAGGAAAGAAGGAACAGTCAAAACAGACGGGTTAATTTGACCCGAGAGGACGACAGGAAGGTTAAATAATGAATCAGCTGTTAAAATGTTGATGATTAATTTGAAGATATTGATTGGATAATTACATTTATTTCAGTATTAGCTTCCTTTTAATGAGGTGATGAGGATATAAACACAACTTTAAAAGAGACAGAAATGCATCATAGGAAAGGTTTGATATTACTGTTGCAACTATATGTGTGATTGCACCTTCAGACCCTTCTGTTAGCATTGTTGTGTGTATGATACTTGTACAGGCACATGCATGTCTATGGGTGTTTTGTGCATGTGTGTGTGTCTGTAATGCAGTCGTTGCATTTATGATACAGTTTCTATGTATATAAGAAAAATGTTTATTCACATAAAATCTCCACTCTGCTGTCTCCTCCCTGACCCAACTCTTTGCCTCCTTGGCTTCTCCATTTTTTCCCCTCCACCTCTCCTCCTCGTATATAGCTGTCTTTTTCTGAAGCCATGCGAAACAAGGCCCGTCTGTCCATCACAGGAAGTGTGGGGGAGAATGGCCGCGTCCTGACGCCAGACTGCCCCAAAGCCGTGCATGCTGGCCACGCCTCCCTCCGACACCCCGGCCTTGCAGTGGTCTCCTCCGGACTGCCCTGAAAACCAAAAACACCTGCCGTGCCTTAATGACACACAAACATACAACAGACTTGGACAAGGACATGCAATCACACACACACACACACACACACACACACACACACACACACACAAACATGATGCATATAGTTGCAGAAACTCAAATACACATTCACTTAAATCAATACTCAGACACATTTTTACACACTTGAATACACAAACACACACTCTACGCATCATTGTCTCACTTTCCTGCTGCCACTGACTTATTTTACAAGAGACAAGTGAAATACAACTGTGGACTTAACAGTGAGGAAAAAAACAAAAAAAACAACGGACAACTATACAACTATCACACTTGCCTGCAGCATTCATTTGATTTTTTTTCCCCTTTTTTTAATTTTTTTGAGGAGGATACCATCCTGATATCGACAAACTGACAAGAAAGCCAGCACAGACTTACATGAAATGAACTACGAGCTGTGAACACGACCACAAAACTGATCATGATGATGATAGTGATAAAGATGATGGCAACAAAAAAAAAAAAAAAAAAAAAAAAAAAGACAACCAACCAAACTACTCCGTTCCTGCTCTGTCTTCATTGGACAACGTTGGCCCGATTAAGCCACACACCCCTTGACAACGCCTTACTAAGACAAACATTGTTTTCATCATCATCATCATCGTGGTCATCGTCATCTTTAAATCGCCTGCAAAAGAGTGCCAGGTATAAATCACCCTTAGAAGACCAGAAAACTGTAAAGCTTGAACGTTCGGTCTGTGCAAACCCCTCTACTTTTGCCACGGACCGTTCAAACTGAATGAAAATGCTTTCTTACTACAGTACGCATATATATATAGAATGATTTCTCGCCCCCCCAAACCAGCGAGGGAATCAGCCAATACAGAAGTAACCTCCAACACAACATGTGTGGCTCATCTCGGCCATAGAATACACAGGGGTTTGTAAAAGAAGAAAAAAAAAATAGCAGTAGTAGTAATTAACAAAAATCTTTCATCAACAGCATCATCATAACAGTAGAGAAAATGCTCAATAGGAAAATGATTATTACTTTTTTTTTTGCCGAGGGGGCAAAGTAGAGGTCTGAGCTGTATATTCAGTGGTGAAAAGAAGAAAAAAAAAACACATGGGGCAGATCTCAAATGGCTACCTAACAAAGGTGCTTCTCAACCTGAACACTGGGACCTTACTGAAGTGACTGATTGGGGGGGAAATGACAAAGCATAAATTAAAAACTTTTCAAATGTATAAAAAGACACATACAAACTTCAGGTCCTCTTGAATAATTAACCCGAGCAGCCTCACAATGAAAAAGGCAAAGCTTTTCTTCACGTTTGCCTACAGTTGAGTCTTCAGAGAAGAGGGGGTGGGGGTAGGGGGGGGGGGGGCTGTTTGTTTAAAGGGTCAGAAGTTGAAAAGGTTGAGAGACACTACTAGTCTATGCTGTGCAGGCTTTTTGTTTGACTTGTACGTACAATTTCCAATTTCTTTCTTAAGTAATGAATCTATAATGTGCAGTTTTGGGTGTCATTTGAGATCCTCAGTCTTTTTCCAGTGGTCCGGGGGGAGGGGGAAAGTATCATATCAGAAAGCTTGCTTTTTAAAAACCGTTGTAAATAACTGCGTAGCAAAACAGAACTCACCTGTCTTTTTTAATCATCTTAGATAACAATTCATTGCAATAATGAATATAAAAAGAAAAATGCCACTACTTGTAATTAAGATAAAAATTGTTTTTATAAAATCTACATATTATATATATAATTCAAATAAATATATATATCTATACGTCTATAGAGAGCTATAGAAAAATACATTGATCACTGATTGTCGGAGGCCATGGCATACATTCTGTTATATGGCTGTTTTTGATAACTTGAGAATATTAATATGCCATCGTCTCTGTGTGTCCTACCCAACACTGAATGTCCATCTGGCACTCACACGGACACACACACACACACCAACAGTAGAAACGCACGCACACACATTGTTGCATACACAGCTCAGAGTGATCACTGCAGCACTACGAGGAGAGGTTCTGTTTAGTTTATTATTTTTTTGTCTTGTCTGTCTGTATGATGCACCGTGTTTTTGTTTTTTTTACCCCCCCAAAAAAACTGTTGGTGCACGTTCCAGTATTCAACAGTGAAGCCAATACGATGACAACATTTTATATGCAGGTCTCTAGAGAGTATAGGCCGCTATGACAACTGCAGTGTGGTGAAACAATCCTGTCTGACATTTCGGGAGGGGAAGTGTAGCATTTGTGTTGCATTCGATATTGGCTCAGCCCTTTTTTTTTTAGTCATTTGTCTTCTCATCCAGATATAAATCGACTGCAGATTAAAAATCCCATCACCAAGTTCAACCTAAAGGGGGTTTGTACTTTTTTTGGTGGAGATAATTGGATCCACTGTGCTCAGCAACAGCAATCAATCCCAGGAAATTGTTCAAATCTGTTATATTCTACAGCAGCAGCCTGCCGTCATCTATTTCCCATTGGCTTAGCGGGTACAGTACATCACACTGATATCTGAGGAACTATTAGAGAAGGAAAAAGTATATTTCTGTGTATTATGTTGGAATACAAGTTGAGCAGGATGGTAATACTTAGACCAGGGGTGTCAAACATGCAGCCCGTGGACCAGAACCGGCCCGCCGAGGGGTCCAATTCGGCCCACTTTCCTTTCTGTCTTTTTTTCCTTCCTTCCTTCCTTCCTTCCTTCCTTCCTTCCATCTTTCCTTCCTTCATTCCTTCCTCCCTGTCATCTTTCCTTCCTGTCTTTTTTCCCTTCCTTCCTTCCTCCCTTCCTTCCATTTTTCCTTCCTTCCTTCCTTCCATCTTTCCTTCCTGTATTCTTTTCCTTCCTTCCACCTTTCCTTCCTCCCTTTCATCTTTCATCTTTCCTGCCTTTTTTTCCTTCCTTCCTTCCTTGCTCCCTTCCTTCCATCTGTCCTTCCTCCCTTCCTTCCGTCTTTCCTTCCTGTATTCTTTTCCTTCCTTCCACCTTTCCTTCCTTCATTCCTTCCTCCCTGTCATCTTTCCTTCCTGCCTTTTTTCCCTTCCTTCCTTCCTTGCTCCCTTCCTTCCATCTGTCCTTCCTCCCATCTTTCCTTCCTGTATTCTTTTCCTTCCTTCCATCTTTCCTTCCTGTCCTTTTTTCCAACCTTTCCATTCTTTTTTTCTTCCCTCCTCACTTTTATGCTTTCCTTCCTTCCACCTGTCTTTCCTTTCTTCACCTTCTCTTTCCTTCCCACCTTCCTCCCTTTCTGTCTGTCTGCCTTCCTTCCTTCCGTCCTTCTTTTTAATGGTCCGGCGCACCTGAGATCAAATTGGGCTGTTTGTGGCCCTTGAATGAAAATGAGTTTGACACCTCTGACTTAGACTGTGTTATAATGCAGAATGCTACTGTGTGTGTGTTTTCCCTGCTCACCTCTACTTGTCTTCCTTGTCCTCTTCATATTTTTTTATTTAGTCTGCTGTCTCTGTTGGACTGCTTCCGTCCCACCTCTCAAATCCGGTTCTCTTGATTTGTCTTCCTCTCCGCTCTGTATTCATCTCTCCTCTCGTCCCCATTGTTAGACAGTAGACAGACTTCTCTACAAAGTGCATCTCAACAATGACAGATGGTGATATTTCTGCCCTGATACACAATACAAAATATTCTAATTGGTGTTAATCAAAAAACTCAAAGACACTATTGACAATCTGAGTTTCATCTTTCTTGAACATTACATTACTTTTTACGCCCTAATCTTTAACATTTCATAAAAAATTCTTGATCTCTCTCTTTTTTTTTTTTTTTAAGTCACTTCTATGTTAAACTCAACTCATGCATCAGTCCTGCGTCAAATGTATTCAAGTAGAACTCATCAGACAAACACATGAATAGAAAAAGTATCTCAAACAGCTGATTTAAAACAACCCTTGTGTGGCTGAAAAGAATTAGATAGACATTTTCCAATTACTTCCTCTTAGTCCAGGGGATCAGTGGTGGATTTCTACAGTGGATACATTTCTGAAGAGACAGTTATTGTGATCTAGCTATCACCAGACCAGACACACCAGGCAGTTAAACTGAACATTATACTGTTTATTTCTTCTTCGCCACCTCACATAAGATTTCACGTGTAGACAGTAAAAAAGCAGACTGCTGCTCTGTCAACACTCTGGCTTTATCACTCTGTTTCTTTCTTCCTTTGTTTCTTTCTTTCCATTTGGTTTCTTTTTCTAGTAAAACATCAATGCTGAACTTGCTCTCTGTGTGGTTATTTATCTTAAGTAATGGAAATCATGTTATTGGATTGACACCTTCTCTTTTTAACTACAGTGCTTACACCAAGATATTCTTTTTACAGCACACACAAAGTAAAGGTTTTTAAAAAAGCTCTGTGTAGAAAGTTTACAGTCTCTAAAATGTGATATTATACCCCTTTTCCACTGAGCTGGAGCTAGTGCTGGTTCGGAGCTAGTGTTAGAGCCAGTGCTCAGTTGGTGCCAATACAAGCACCTCTTACGAACCTGTTACTTTTCCACCAGCAAGGAGCCACGCGATTACGTCACTGTATAACGTTGCCAGCGTGTGCCTTTGAAGCACTTCCGTGATTCACCAGTGAGAGGCAGCAACATGGCGCAAGGCATCTAGCCTGCTGGAAACGAAGAAGAAGAAGACGGCTCTGGCAAAAAATGATAAAAATATTACTTTTAATCAACAAATGTTTAACCCTCTGTAAATGACAGTTAGCCACACTAGTCAGCTACTAAACATTAACACCGCTAGTCTGCTAATAAACGTTAGCCCTGCCCCCCACTGACGTAATCGGTTCTTGCTTTATACCAGCAAAGAGTTGGTGCTCACTCTGGCTCCCGTTCTGAGGCTCCTGGCTGGAGCTTTGGCGGTGGAAAAGCAAAGAACTGGTGCTTAGTCAGGCTCTGGCTCCGAACCAGCTCCAGCTCGGTGGAAAAGGGGTATATGAAGTAAACCGTAATTATGTATGCCTACTAAACCAGTAAGCTCTGAGAATCTTTACCATTAATGGCATTTATCATTTTGTGTTTAACTTAATTCTACAAGTTTTCCTTCCAGCTAAGCAATGGTATAAAGACAGGATTGACAGATATCAACCTTTATTTATCTGTTATGAATGTGATGACAGATGTTCAAGACAATTATTCTGCCAGATTTCCTAATTTATTAAAGACAGAAAGCGTGCTCTTTTACGAAAAGAAATACCCTGCAGCCATTATAAATCTACCACATTAATATAGTTTTGTCCTTAATGTGACTTTCTGAGATAAATCATGTTAAATCAATGCTAATAATTGCAATCATTTGAAGAAAAACAAACAATGCCAATATGATAATTTCATTCAGATAGAGATTAAGAATACACGATATCTGCATATCTCTGACTTCACGGGCAGTGTGTTAATGCCATATGCCTGAAATGTCTTTTAAAAGCAAAAATGTTTCTCTAACAAGTATTGTCAAAACCTCTTATGGCATCAACAGTATCACACGAGGCTATAAAACGAGTTAAAATGTGAGACTATAATACTCACACTAATAATCACAGTACCTCACAGTATAATGCCTGAATGTGATTACTGAAACCTTATTTACAGTAATAAACAAGACCAAGAGACCAAAGTCAGCATGCTAAAACAACAATAATTAAAATGTATAATGGTTTCTTAGTAATTAGCGAATTAGTACTAAACACAAATCGCAGCTGAGAATGATTTAAGTGGTCGTAAACCAAAATGACCATAAACCAAATTATTTTGACTGCTTGATTGCACTAGAGGAAAAATCAGAGGTTCGCTACAGCGATTAAAATTCATCCAATTGTTGGACATTTATGTACCAAATTCTGTAGCAATTCATCCAATAGTTCCAATTCAGACATTTTCTTCTAAACACATTAAATAGGTCATAACTGTATTTCTAAAAAAGGTGTAAAAAGCATTTCAACCATTTAGATTTGAATTGTGGAGCTAGGCTTCACAAACTGTGTTTCAAGATTTCTGTGTTTAGGATTTAGTGGGAGGGTCTGAAAACGCGGCGCTGATTAGCATAAACCCGCCCCTGCTGCTGTAGAGGTATAAATACATTCAGCGCACAGTACGACTACTACAGTTAGCCAGTTAGCTGAGTTAGTTGCCGAGCTAGCAGTCGAGTTAGCCGTTGAGCTAGCGGCAGAAAGCTCTCAGACGTAGTGTCCATGTTTCGGGTAGAGCTGGTGACTTTGATTGACAGGTGACACTTGGTAGGGGGCGGGGTTTCAGCGGACTCGGCGGGCCACGCCCACATCGTTTGGGAGCAAGTCAAGTCAAGTCAAGTTTATTTATAAAGCACATTTAAAAACAACCTCAGTTGAACCAAAGTGCTGTACAGATATTAAAATACAATATAATCACACACTATATAATAATAAATTTAAAAAAACAATAAATGAATAGTAAGAGCTCAGTTTAAAAAACTAAAATTAGAATAAAACAAAATAAAAAGTAAAATAAATAAAAAGTAGGAAGCCAAGGATTCTCGCCTAGCTGGGATTGAACGCCAAGGAAAAAAGATATGTTTTTAGTAGTGTTTTAAAAAGCTCTACAGACTGTGCAGCTCTAACGTGGAAAGGTAGGCTGTTCCACAGCTTCGGGGCCGCCACTGAGAAGGCTCTGCCCCCCTGAGTAGAGAGTCTGGACCTAGGTACAGCCAAGAGCAGCTGGTTTGTTGACCTCAGTGCTCTAGATGTACTGTGAGGCTGTACAAGCTCTGATAAATAAGATGGTGCCAGACCATTAAAACACTTAAAAACAATTAATAAAACCTTGAACTGGATCCTAAAGTGAACAGGCAGCCAGTGCAAGGATGCAAGGACAGGACTGATGTGGTCGCGCCGTTTCTTTCCAGTCAGCAGGCGGGCGGCTGCATTCTGGACTACCTGTAAACAGCGCAGTGCTGACTGGTCGAGACCAACAAACAAGCAGTTACAGTAGTCTAACCGTGAGGTAACAAAGCTGTGAATTACTTTCTCCAGATCATTCCTGGGGAGATAAGCCTTTGCTTTTGCTATTAGTCTTAGCTGGAAGAAGCTTGTTTTCACGATTGAGCTTATCTAGCAGAGCAGAGAAAGAGTTTTATACAACTTTGAAGCCTAATTTCATATATTTGGCAATTTTTTTAATCATTCAAATTTGGCAGGGTGATTAACAACACCACATTTCTGTGGTATGTCAAACTCAGAACACATATTTATTCTTACTTTACACGGACTTTAAGGTATTTCCCACAAAACCACAATCTCTTGATGGCAAGAGGATAGAGGAAGTGCAACCGACCAACAATACTATCCCTAAAACTAACATCTTAAAATTTAGCCGATAATGTCATAAGCCTAGCTGAACCTTTGTAGTGTTGTTGCCTCTAATGGTGATTCAGAAAGTACAATACAAAGAATGTACAACAACAAAGAAATCAAATCAATTAATTAGTACCTTTGATGTCTTCAAGAACAGCTACGTACATGTTTAAGTCGTGACAGGGGATTTTCTTAGTGTATGTGTGTGTGTGTGTGTGTGTGTGTATGAAGCTGTAAGCTGCACGGTCTGCCATTGCAGTCGAGCAGTTACGGGGTTAAAAATTCCCTGCTGTGATTTTGTCACTTGGGTTCCTTTTTTCAATCCATGGGGGACCTAACACTCTTAACGCAGAGCCATCACTGACAAGCATTTCCCATTATTTCCCATCTCACTCACACACACACACCATGCTGGGTTATTACAAACAAGTATTTTCCATTTACCCGAAGATGAAGCAGAATGACAATTTTGAGATGCCTCTGCCACCCTTTTAACCTTACACCTTCACGTGCAGATGCTCACATGTGCACACTGACACACACATTCAGTCTGCCTCTTATCATTACCACGGAGTGAAAGCAGCCTTTTCACCTTTTTATTTTCATTGGCTCATTTCGTCCCCTCTCTCTGAGTCTCTGTCTCACCCCTCTTCATTTTTCTCCTCTGTTCTTACTCTCTGTTGCTCTGCTCCCTCTCTTTATCCTCCCTCCCCCTGTCATACTTCATTTCTCCAATTTTTTTTTGCATCTATCTCACAGGGGAATTCATCTCAAACCCAGATTTCTCATCTGCAGCTCTTTTCCCGTCATGACCACCTCCCCTGCTGTCACTTTTTTCTTTGAGGTGTCTCTCCAGATCAGATAGGAAATTAAATTGCACCAACACTTTCAGTCCACACAGGCGAGTCATCCCTTTACTGTTGTGTTGTTGTTGTTGCTGCTACTGTTGGTTATGTGGTGTATTTATTTCAAGACTGCTGAGAAGTCTGTTACTATAGACCTATAGTCATACAGACTCCTCCCGTATCGCATAAATAAAGCTGTGATTCTAATGACTGAATTAATACAAATGCAATTTTCTTGTTAAATGAGTTCACTAACAAAGACCACGCCAACTAAGATATGAGTTTAAGTATTTATTATGTGGAAGGAAAAAGGGTTGAGGGATAGGGAAGAAGGGGTGAGGGATGAGGGGTAGGGATGAGGGGATGAGGGTCGAAGGGATGAACGGTCGAAAGGTTGAAGAGGTTGGATGAGGGGTGAGGGTCGATTGGATGTAGGGGCTAGGGTCGTGGGGATGGGGGAAGGGATAGGATGTAAGATAGGGGGAGGAAAAATAGAGGTATGGTGTGTGGTGTGGATGAAAGTTGAAGCCGGGTGCCAGGTCGATGAGGAAGCACAGGATGCCGTACTCGTCTTCTACTTTGGTGTGTGTAGGGAACCGGGGCGGGATGAGACTCTCGGTGGGGGGGAGCTGTCTCGATGTCTGGTCCGAGTTGCAGACCCCAGTTCCTGGAATAGAACAAAAGAGAGAACATTAGAAGGAGGGTGAGGGGGGAGGGATATTCGAAATGAGACGAAGGGGGATAGAGCGGATAGGGTGTGACTTAAGTACTGCTTGTGCGGAAATTGGGCAGGTATGGGGTGTGGTCTCCGTTCCTGAACTTTATTATAAAACTCCATAAATGGTAGAGACATTTGAATCTAGATTAAACATGAGTCAAATAAAACTAATTACAAGTTGATTAAAGGCAAAAGATTTGTTTCTAAATAGATCTTTTCTGTTAGTGAAACCTCAACCTCGTGTTCTCTTATCCTGTGATCCCAATATATTTAACCCTTGTGTCGTCCTCCCGGGTCAAATTGACCCCATCTCTTTAGACTGATCCTTCTTTCCTTCCTTCTGCCCTCTTTCTTTAATTTTTCCTTCCTTCTTACCCTCCACCCTTCTTTCTTTGCTCCCTCCTCCTTCCATCCTTCCTTCCTTCCTTCTCTCCTAAATTCCTTCCTCTTTTCATCCTTACTCCTTTCCTTCCTTCCTTCCTCTTTTCCTCCCTACTCCTTTTCTTCCTTCCTTCCTTCTGTCCTTCCTTGCCCGAGGACAACAGGAGGGTTAAATTGTAAACTGAACATTGAACTGAACACTGACGCTCAGACTCAAGCAAAAAAAAAAGAGAGTCAAAGTCACCTTCTCTATAAGTGACAACAAAGTTAAAAGAGTCCATAAAGAAATGAGGGAAATTAATTAAAGTTCACTTTTTGAAGCTGGGTGCAAAAAAGCAGCACATTCACGGAGTGCTTTTTAAAACTACTGACAGTCTCTTAAATCTCATGCCCAATGGCCGCATATATCATTTCCTGTCCTAAATGTGATTAGTCTGCTGAATATTTCAAAGACAAGATAACAACATTTATGTTATCTTAAAGCCTTAAATGTCCCTTGCTCTTCTACTCAGAGTGTCAGAATATACAGCTGACGTGGCTCTTTCTGGAGGAGCTGACACTGAGCTGCTGCACAAAGTGGACCTCATGCTGTCATGCTCTTTGATGAACTAACTTTTTTTTTTTTTAAATGTCTCAAACTCTACAAAGTTCATCAGAAATGTGTTTTACTGCAGTATCTTGATGACACCAGAATCCTTATTTGATTTGGATACATCGACCCTATAGACAGTTGCCAGTTTGAAATTCAGATGCACCGTCTTTTCCATTTGGAGCCAGAACCGTTCAAATAAGACGTGCAGGTTGTTGACTTTCAAATTGACCCTGTCTGTTTTGACTGTTCCTTCCTTCCTTCCTTCCGTCTGTTCTTCCTCCCTCCCCCCTTCTCTCTTTCCTCCCTTCCTTCCTCCATCCCCCTTTCTTCCTTCCTTCTGTCCTTCCTTCCTTCCTTCTGTCCTTCCTTCCTCCCTTTCTTTCCTCCCCCTACCTTCCTCCCTTCCTTCTTTCCTCTGTCCTTTCCTCACTTCGTCCCTTCCTCTTTTCCTTTCTTCCTCTTTTCTTCTTTCCTTCCTTCTTTCCTCCGTCCTACCTTCCTCCATCCATACTTTCTTCCTTCCTCCCTTCCTTCTTCCCTTCCCTTGCCTCCCTCCTTTCCTTCCTTCCCTCCTTCCTTCTTCCTTTCTTCTTTCCTTCCTCCCTCCCTCCTTTCCTTCCTTCTTCCTCCCTTCCTTCCTGGACTCGAGGACAACAGGAGGGTTAAGCCATCGCATTTAGCATTTGACCCACCTTGGTAGACTAAACACCTCTTTGTATATCGTCATAAAAATGAACAGCACCACAAACTTGCTGGCCTCAAAATTAACATAAAGTTGAATCAATACACAAGCATAAGATATACCGTTTTTAATGTAGGAAAGGACGTTTTTGATAGGAAAGGACAAAAAAGCATACTTAAGTTATTAGGTCCATTAATCAGTGTTATCACTGTGTCAGCATTTGGATGAGTGGTTGACTGATGAGTGATGAGGAGGAGGAGGGTGTTGCATAATGTAAAAACTAAACTAATAACACAGTTGAAGCCAACCAAACAAGAACATTGTGCCAGAGGAATGGAGACAGACAGAGAGTGAGCGGACATCCAGGTCTTAAATACCCCTGGGAGACTGGCCAAATCTGCCTACCAGGGCCCTGCAAGGCAACACAGACAGACACCGCAGGCCCTGCCAAAGTACGAGGACCATCACAAAGCGTCTCTCTCTAACGGTTTAAACAAACACTGAATTAAAAGTATAACCTTTGTGACAGTTTAATTCATTAAAGGGCTGCACCAGCAGTAGTCTTAAGTACTATGCAGATGACACACAGCTATATGTTTGAGTGTCCTTTTTAGTACTATCATTATTTGTAGTGATCACTATGTCTTATTGTCCACTTTGCAAACACTAATATAAAATGTACAGTTTTGGATTTGATCCCAAACAATGAAGCCCATTACTGTCTGGGACCTTTTTCAATCTAAAATGTTACAGAAAAATAAAGCTAACTGTGAAATAGTTTGCTCTAAATTCAGCAGAAAGTATTCTAAAAAAAAAAAAAGAAAAAAAGTCAAGTCAAGCTTTATTTATAAAGCACATTTAACCCTCGTGTCGTCCTCCCGGGTCAAATTGACCCCATCTCTTTTGACTGTTCCGTCTTTCCTTCCTTCCTTCCTTCTTTAATTTTTCCTTTGTTCATCCACTCCTTCCCTCTTTCTTTGCTCCCTCACTTCTTTCCTCACTTCCTTCCTTCTCTTCTTACTTCCTTCCTCTTCTCCTCCTTCCTTCCTTCCTTCCTCTTTTCCTCCCTCTTTCCTTCCTTCCTTCCCTCCTGCCTTCCTGCCTTCCTTCCGTCCTTCTTTCCTCCCTCCCTTCCTTCCTCCCTTCGTCCCTTGACCTGACGACAACAGGAGGGTTAAAAACAACCTCAGTTGAACCAAAGTGCTGCAAAGTTATTAAAATGCAATATAATCATACACAAAATATAATATTAAATAAAAACAATAAAGGAATAGTAAGAGCTCAATTTAAAAAACTAAAATTAGAATAAAAAGAAATAAAAAAGAGTAAAAGTAAAAAGCCAAGGAGTCTCACCTTTTTCTACATGGTAGTCACGACATGCAGTGCTGAGGAAACCTTCCATAACAGTAGCTCTGAATCCAGACAGAGCTAAAAATATCAATAATAATAATAATAACAATAATAATAATAATAAATAGAATAAAATAAAATAAGACTGTCTTTTATATAAAGCTTTCATCCCGGGAAGACAACAAAATAACCTTCAGATGGAAAAATGAATAAGTCTTTGCAATTTGATCAGCCTGCTTTGAGCTTCCAGCTTCCTGCCTGTGAGTGTGTGTGTGTGAGCTCAGGTGATTTAAGAGTGTAAGAAATCTCACTTATTCATTTATTCATCAGGGATTGCCATTGCATGTTTGTCTCTGTTTAGAGTGTGTGGTCCAGTTTTGACATTTTAAAAAAGTCAAATACAAAAAACAAAGAAGCATGAGTGTCACTGGGTTACATCAGTTTTACCGAAATCCTTAAAAAGTTGACTCTTTTTAGAGAGGCAGGGTTGGTGTTATGCTCGTGAAGTGATTTTAAACGCTTGTCTCTTCTTATTATCTCACACTGATCTGGATTTCCTGACGGGTTTCCTGAGAAGCATCCGTATAGAAGAGACAAAAGTAAGATTTTAGAGACGTCTTCTCTTATTCTTCAAGCATTATTCTTCAAAGACAATTCTAAGAGCATAAAGGCATGAGGGAGACCACAGAGGCTGGTTGTCAAAAGCAATAAAACTTGAACATCTAAACACAGCTTTCATTGAACTCTGTGTTACAAAATTTGTCTGAAAATCACAATTCTTCTCCTCAACAAATTTTATTTATTACTTTGCACACAGCAACTGAAAAACGGACGAAGTAAGTAATGTATATGTATAGTGATGTGTAGATCAGCTCTGACATCATTACCATTATTTCTTAGTGGTATATGCAGGCGGGGAGTTCCAGTCCTCTGAAATGAGGCCAATGTGGAAGTAACTTAGAACTGCATTCTATCAAAAGGCCACCAGGGGGCGACCGTTTTGGTGTCAAAAGGACTTCCGTCTCGATACAAGTCAATGGAGAATTCACCAACTTCTCACTTGATTTCTAACCTCAGTAAACGTTTTCAAAATGTGTTTATGGTCCCAATCGCTAGTTTAAAGCCTTCTTCAATGCAGTATGATGTTCATTTGTGACATTTTGGCCTCCCTGATTTTATATTTGACGATAAAGCAGGGTATGCATTAGGGCGTGGCTACGTCCTGATTGACAGGTTGATTGCCTAATGTCCTCGAGATCCAGCCCTCGCAACCATAGCAACCTCCCCGCTCCGCCCATGGCCCCGCCTCATGCCCATATAAGTAGAATCCATGTTTTTTTTTCCCAGCATGCACCTGAAATTTTCAAGATGGCGCTGCCCAGATTTGAAACTATCTAACTAAACGCTTCAGAGCAGCAGTCCACAAACCAATGGGTGACGTCACGGATGTTACGTCCATTTCTTTTATACAGTCTATGGGTATATGTCTAAGTGTGATAATATGGCAACATATTACATTGAAGTAGGTGGATAAATGTTTATCTAAATTAAGTTCTTTAAAGAGAGTTCTCTTTAAAAGTATTAAAAGAGTTCTTTTTGGTAAAATTAAAATAGTATAATATTTCCATAATAGTGTGAAGACATCATCTGTCATCGCTGTGTTTGTGATTTCCTGCACTCTGCACACATTGGAGTATGTGTATGCGTGTGTGTGTGTGTGTGTGTGTGTGTGTGTGTGTGTGTGTGTGTGTGTGTGTGTACCTCAGACCTCCCTCCTCAGGGCCATCTCATGCAGGTATTATCACCCTCCCATTGGTTGGAGGATTTATTACAGCACTTGATAATTCCTACAAGAGGAAGCCAAAATATTTAGCCAAAATCTCCACAAGGTCAAGCCTTACAAAAAGAGAGATGAAATAGCATTTATATCTCAGATGCTGGTTGACGTCTTCTGGCCGTTGCAAGGCCTGCTGTGTCACCTCAGGTCACCTCTGACACTAACATTTGTTTCTCCCTGCAAAGACACATAACACATTCTGTCTGCCCTGAGGTTCGTCTGTTAGACATAACCAGCAGCAGGAGGGAACCAGTTAATGATCAAATTCACTTTGAGTTTACAAAATGGGAACAACCTGCAGAGTTCAGCACAACCAGCCGATGCGAGGGGCTGAAAACCCTGCGGCTGGTAGATCCGTTCATCCTCCCTGTTTGCACTGATCCTGCCTCAGGCTGCATGAAATCACTTCTTTTCACACATATGTGGAGCCTCTTTTGTACACGGAGCCCCATAAACAACATGTGTCAAACTATCACCGCTTTGGGTCTTTCCTGCTCACGGTTCCCGCACGTCTCTCCCTGGAGCTACACAGAGAGAAAAGCATGTCAGCATATGGAGCCGCAACTGGAAAGTTTGGGTTCAAAAGAACAAAAAACTACACAGAAATAACAGTTAACACCTCTTCGGTATGGAACTGGACAAGACACTGGACACCACGCAGAGGAAGAGGATTATTATAATGTCCTACATAGCAATGAAATGCATCCTACTTAATTGGAACCACCGAAGACCTCCACCAAAGACCTCCATCGTTTCCTTTGTTCAATGAAACTTTAAGACTGGAACAACGTACATACACCCTAAAGAATAAAGGGGAAGTCTTTCGGAAGATATGGGAACCTTTTATGTACCTTTGACACTATCATATCATAGTAAGGCTCGACATGCCTATTCAAAAGGATGAACTGTGACCATGGACTGATTTTTCTCTTCATTTTTATTTTTATTTTTTTGTTTGTCTTTTTCCCCTGGTTTCCTTCTTTGTTCGATGTGTTATTGAAATGTTAAAAATAGTATATTTTGGTGGACTGCTATGGTCAAATAAGTGAAAGCTAATGTATCTCATACAACCAAACCCTACTGTTCATGCTAAAACCCTCTCTGTGTGTGTGTGTGTGTGTGTGTGTGTGTGTGTGTGTGTGTGTGTGTGTGTGTGCCTTGTCTGTTATAATAACATTAGTGTGTGCTGCCTCGTTCTGCCTGCAGCTCTCTCACTGTCTTTTTTTCCCTCCATTGCTGCTTAAGACAAATTGGCCCCGCAATTGGTGCAATGAGAGTCTTGTCTGTTAATTTGTGCCTGACGAAAAATGAAGCTTAAACTATGCTCACATTTTAGAGAAATGTAATTAATATTTTCCTCATCAATTATGTATTACTTCACCCACCCGCAACCCATCCGCTATTATACAGAATGTTCATTTTCTATGACTCAGCCCACTCGATCCACAGATTAACTTCACTAACTAATACATGACATCACATGATACATTTATAATGCTTTACAAGAAGAAAACATTGATGAAGAGTTGTGTGATATGTTAGTTTTCAGGAACCAATACTATTTTACACAATAGGACTTCAAATGTCAGCCAATGTAGGAAACTAAAATTCTTTCAACAACATTATTGTTAGTGTGTTTTCTAAGGAAGGAAGGAAGGAACCAAGGAAGGAAGGAACGAAGAAACGAACGAACAAAGGAACAAAGGAAGGAAGGAAGGAACGAATGAAGGAAGGAAGGAACGAACCGAGGAAGGAATGAACGAAGGAAGGAAGGAAGGAACGAACCAAGGAACAAAGGAAGGAAGGAACGAACCAAGGAACAAAGGAAGGAAGGAACGATCCAAGGAAGGAAGGAAGGAACGAAAGAACGAAGGAAGGAAGGAAGGAAGGAACAAACCAACGAACCAACCAAGGAAGGAAGGAAGGAACAAACCAAGTAAGGAAGGAAGGAATGAAGGAACGAAAGAAGGAACAAACGAACGAAATAAGACAGGGACGAACGAACGAACGAACGAACAAAGGAAATAAGACAGGAAGTAAGGAAATAAGACAAGAATTCCTAAGTGTTTTCCCATTGTGTTTTTTGTGAGATGTCAACACTGATGACAAAAATGAGTGAGTATCCAATTGCCAGTAAAATCATATATCATCATAGAGGATAGGAACAAAATGATTTCCCTTTTAGTTGAAGGCCAGCTTTCCCTCCACTCCAAGGTGTCAGTAACTCAAAGCATTTCCCCAAAGGAGCATTAAGGATCCTATTTCATTGTTTTACTGGTGCTGGTGATCACTGCTGCTGTTTCTCTCTTTTTATCCTGGCCTTGCTGCCATGGAGAAAATTAACTTTCAATGTTTTAAGAAGACTGAAACAATGCCCAAAGCTACAGACTGAGTACCATTAGCCATCGAACACTGTTTGCCAAATGATTCATCTATTATATTTGTAATTTACTATTTTTATTATGTAGTTAAACAAACCAAGGAAGGAAGGAAGGAACGAACAAACTAACGATTGAATGAATGAATGAACCTAGGAATGAACCAAGGAAGGAACGAACCAACCAACCAACCAAGGAAGGAAGGAAGGAAGGAACAATCGAACCAAGGAACGAACGAACCAAGGAAGGAAGGAACAATCGAACCAAGGAATGAACGTACCAAGGAATGAACGTACCAAGGAAGGAACGAACAAACGAACCAAGGAAGGAAGGAAGGAACCAACCAACCAACCAAGGAAGGAAGGAACGAACAAACTTTTTAAGACTTCTTAGTGGTTTAGAGATCCAGTTCAACTCTCCAGCCTACTTTTAAATGCACCAATACTGGAACACACACACACACGCACACACACACACACACACACACACACACACACATACACCCGCTGTGTGTTTGCTGTGTGGTCAGCTAGTGTGAGACTGTCCAGTGTTAGATTCACTCTCCTGGGAAGCCTTGCACCAAAGTGCTTCATTGAACCAAAGTGGTTCTCAGCGGCTGTCACCTTCGTTCCCTAGAAGATCACTGAGTCTGCTCCGCCATGCTCCATGCTGCCATGCTGCTCTGCCGTGCTGCACCGCCATGCTCCATGCCACCATGCTGCTCTGCCGTGCTGCACCGCCATGCTCCATGCCACCATGCTGCACCGCCGTGCTGCTCCAACATGCTGCACGGCCATGCTGCTCCGCCATGCTGCACCGCCACGCTGCTCCAACATGCTGCACGGCCATGCTGCTCCGCCACACTGCACCGCCATGCTGCACCGCCACGCTGCACCGCCACACTGCTCCGCCACGCTGCACCGCCATGCTGCTCCGCCATGCTGCACTGTCTGGGGAGTTTGTCTAATCATCAGCCCTCCATCAAGAGACAATAAGAACTATCTTCCATGCATTTAGTTTGAGAGCTCATTCAAAGAGCTGTTTAAAATTTACATTTTTATTGGCCCCCTCGCTGTGCCTTTGACTTGTTTTTGATAACATTCATTCAGTCATTTGTTCTGTTGACAATAACTCGTTAAACTGATCTACCCATTCATTTACGTATTCATTAATTCTTATTGTACACATATACAGTGCATGTGCTTAGTGTTCCCTATTCACCCTTATCTCTTACTAGTTCAATTAATATTCTGATTTATTATTCCTTTACAACAGAGATGACGGTCCCTGTAGTCAAGAGTTCAAGACTTTTAGATATAGGACTAATTCATTCATTCATTCATTCATTTATTAATCAATGGAGGTGGTGCCCCTTTTAATCTTACAAGTGTATGATATTGATTTCCAAATGTGGTAACCCCAACACTGAAAACATAGCCAGACAGGAAATATTTCACATTGCACTCTTTACTTTACTCTTTACTTCTCCTGCATGCTCATCACATACTCTTAATACAAGTCACGGTTATTGTCACACAAGCACGAGACAGCAAGACATATAAACTGTATTATCTTAAAAAACTGTTAGCTTCTTCTGTGTTAAATCTTAAAAACAAGCACCAATACTGTAGATTCATTGGCACTGATATGGTGCATAAAGGCAGAATAAGACATCATGATACATTTTCTACATGTATGTGTTGCATTGCTACTCCTGCATACATGTTTTTATTATTTTTATTATTCACTTCATGAATCAAATATATTTTTTAGGGCTTGCCAGCTGTACAAATCCAATATTTCATCACCATGGCATCTTTTCAGTCCCGTCAAACTTTTTTTTTTTCATAAAGGCATCATAATATCATGATAGTTATAAATAAGCCAGCCCTCCATCTCAAGTCTTCTCCTTAGTCAAATTCATATCAGGAATGATCATATTAAATCCTTAAAGGTAGAAAATTAAGGAACAGCTGCTGCTCAGGGAACATCTGCTGATGCTGGTGAAAATCAAATGCTTCCCATGTAGTTATGATCTCAGAGGCTCTGATGATCCTTGTGCAACTGCATTCTTTCTTTCTCCACTTGGAGGCGCTCTCTTTCAATCTGCAGTCTGCCTGCCTCAAATCTGAAAAACTGCAGTCTCTCTTTCTCTAACTGCAGTCTCTCCTTCTCCAGTTTTATCCGTTCTGTCTCCAGATCCACCACCGACATCCACCCTTTACCTTGCTTCTCTCTCTCCCTCTGTCCGTCATGAGTGGAGGATAAAGACGACGTGGAGGAAGAGGGGGGGCCTTGTTGTTGCGGCAGGTTAAAAGGGGACTCAACATGTTCCGATTGGTTGAGTAGCACAATTCTCAGTCTCTCCCTCTCCACCTGTAATCTCTCTCTCTCCAGCTGCAGCCTCTCCCGCTCTACCTCCATTTGACGGAGACGCTCCTTCTCCACCACCAGCCTCTCTTTCTCCACTACCAGGCGTTCAGTTTCCACAGCCAGGCGCTGTTTCTCCAGCTCCAAACGCTGTTTTTCCACACTAACCAGAATCCCTGCTCCCATGTTCTCATGACTGGATAGTCCACCAAAAGCATGAGCCGATATCCCCATCAGGCCACCACCCGACGGCAGGTCTCGGCTGGTGGTGGAGGTCGGAGCTTTAGAGGAGCTGAGTATCTCGAAGTCGTTGTGGGAGTAGACCTCGGCAATGTGTCCGTCGCTGTGTGACTCTATGTCGCTGAGGAGGGAGGGAATATCATCTTCATCTAATTCCCCATCTCCATCTCTCATATCAGCATCGCCATCCAGCTAGAGCGAGGAAGAGTAGAAACACTGATCATTAAAAAGTGAGCAGTTTTGAGCTTTAATTGTGTGTCAAGTGGGGTGTTGAGTCATTTTAAGATGGTTAGGTTGGTTTCCTAAATTATTTACAGACCAAAAAATGTCATGAAATCAATCAAAACTGAGAAAAAAACAAGATTTTAAAAGAACATAGCTTAGTAACATTGTTAATAGATGAAGGTGGAATTATTGATGAAGACTGTAATACATTGACAGATATCACAGAAGCTCTTAATGCAATCACAAAAAGCATTGAAATATAATATTTAAACTGAAACTACACCCTTATTAATCCTTAGACTGCTCTTAACTTCTGATCTCTACCTTGTGAACCTACATGAGCCCAACCAAAGACTGGATTAATAAGAGAGCCACTTGACTGACATAATGTGCTGGTATGAACACTGTAACATATTAAATAGAGCTAACTCTGCTAATGAGGACATTAATTAAGCTAATTATGACATTATCAAATACATGCATGCCAATACAGGCTATTTGTTTTCTCATAACCTGAGTGGCTTTAATATGAGCTGTGCAACAACATGTTTGATAAAATCAGTTTGTCCTCATTTATATGTAAATGTATTGCTCAGACTCCGTAGTGTGGTTTACTGAGGGAACCTGTGGAGAGACAACAAAGCTTCTGTCATGTTTTGCTCTTGAGTGGACTTTATCTGCACAAGCAGGCACTACTGGTGCACTGTTACGTTGATGTTTCTCACTCTGTATTCAACAACATCATCTTCCATCTTCACGCCAAGCGGTGCCATCATGGCCTGCCCGCTCGGCTCGCTGAGAGACGCCAGCTCCGGCCAGTCGCAGTGACAGTCCTTTGGGAAGCCCGAGAGGTCGAGCAGCTGGTCACACCCGGATCCCAGAGAGGCAGCTTCATGCTCAGGGGAGGATGGATCATACTCCGTCTTCAGGGGCAAAGAGGAGGATGAGGAGGAGAGAGAGAGCTCAGCCTGAAGTTGTTTTCTCTTCATCAGCGAACGCCAGTCCAGGTAACGGCGCTTCACCTACAGAGGGAATTGGAAAGAAGCTACATTTCTAGTTTTCTGATAGAGCACTACTAAGAAACCAAGACTGGAGGAATATAAATGTGTGATTTGAATACAGAAATAAACAAACCTCAGCAGCAGTGCGAAGCTCTCCTTCCCCAAGTGAATTGACGCCTCGTGCCACTTCCTCCCATGCCTGTCTCTTCAGCTCATTAATGGCTGTGTTCTGTGCAGAAAACAGAGAGGAGAGAAAAAGAAAGAGAAGAAACAATTAGACTTTTCTTATTCGAACAGTTCTAGCAAGGCTTTTTGAGTGCGAGTGTTTTCAGCAATGGACGTTCCTGCTAAAATGATGCATATTCCAGTTTTCCATAGAACATAACAAAGCTGCCATGTCTATAAAACTAAACTATCCTCTGGAGTATAGCCCAGCTGATACTGGATGTTTTAGGTTATATTATAGGTATTTTTGTGACTGCACATTTAGACATTTAAGCTGATTTTAAAAGGTATTTTGGCATTTAAAGGAGAGATCTTTCAGTCCTAAAGTAACAGTCAGGTGCCCAAATGAAGAGTGAAAGAGGTTTTCCTTGCTGCAATCATTCTGCCTCTTCATACTGGCTTTTAAAATTTCCCCTTTGAATGCACTTTGAATGCAAGTGATGGAGGCCAAAATCCACTGTCACTGTGCCCATGGCATTTAAAAGTTTATCTGAAGATAATTTGAAGCTTCAAAAGTCTGGAGTAGTTCTATCAATATGGATATCTGCTACATTTAATGGTGTAGTTAGTATAGTAACAAAAGACAGACTCTGGCAGTAAGTAGGCTGGAAGTTTGAAAGATATCTACTTGATTTGACCAATTTGGAACAGCTGGCTCTTCATAATACTTTCAGATAAACCTTTAACCTTCCTGTCATCCTCCCGGGTCTGTTTTTACTGTTCTTTCTTTCCTCCATTCCTCCATTCTTCCTTCCCTCCTTCTTTCCTTCCTTTCTCCCTCCCTCCCTTTTTCTTCTGTCCTTCTTTCCTTCCTTCCTTCCTCTTTCCCTTTCTCCCTCCCTCCTTCCTTTTTTCTTCTGTCCTTCTTTCCTTCCTCTTTCCCTTTCTCCCTCCCTCCTTCCTTCGTTCATTCCTTCCTCCCTTTTTTCTTCTGTCCTTCTTTCCTTCCTCTTTCCCTTTCTCCCTCCTCCTTCCTTCCTTCCTTCCTACCTTCCTCCCCTTTTTTTCTGTCCTTCTTTCCTTCCTTCCTTCCTCTTTCCCTTTCTCCCTCCCTCCTTCCTTCTTTCCGTTCCTTCCTTCCCTCCTTCCTCCTTTCCTTCCTTCTTCCTTCCTTCCCTCTTTCTTTCCTTCCCCCCTGACTTCCTTCATCCCTTCTTTCCTCTGTCCTTCTTTCTTTCTTTCCTTCCTTCCTTCCTTCCTTCCTTCCTTCCTCCCTCCCTCCTTTCCTTACTTCTTTCTTTCTCCCTTCCTTCTTTCTTTTCCCTCCCTTCCTTCCTTGACTCGAGGACAACAGGAAGGTTAAATAGAATTTTTGCTTGTGGATTTTGCCATCACTTTAATTGTAAGTGCATTATGAAGGGATCTTCTAATGGTCAGTATGAACAGAAGGAATGATTACAGCAAGAACACTATTTCAGTGTTAATTTAGGTAACTTCAAAAACTCTGAAGCTGTCCTTTAAGAAGACGGTACAAAATAAATGCAGAAGAATAGAAAAGTTTGCTCATTACACGGACAGATGTGTTAGGTAATTGGTTCATGCTGGACTTCTGGCCAACTCAGCTCACGCTTCAGAGTTCACAGAAAATATGAGTCTATGCTTTTTCACAATGAATGAATGTGAGAGTATCACTTGCAAAAAGAACCTACAGTATACTTTATGCAGAATATTGTGTACTATACTACTGGTTATACATCATTCTCAGTGATATAACATTGCTGTATTTGTGATATTCTGAGACATACTATTATCATTATCATGCATGAGAAGAGAAGAGAAGAGAAGATCTTCACCTGCTGTCTGGAGAACAACACCTCCCTTCTCTTGTGGATCTCCCTGATGAGAGTCTGTGTCTCTCTCACACTGTAATTACTCTTCCTCTTCCTCTTCAGATGCTTCACCTGCAGAAAATCCAGCTTGGCAGCAGGGAGGGGACAGAACCCCCACAAACACAGAAAAATGAATCAGAGAAGAGGAGAAAGTAGTGGAGGGAGGGAAAAAGGGTAGATGGAGAGATCACAGGTAACGCTGGTAGTTGTGGAAAGAGAAATCAGCAAAAAAATAAAAGAGAAATGTATCAGAAGAAAGAGGGAAAATTGAAACAGGGGTACAAAGAGAGATCAGACAGAGGGCTCGCCTCAGATGGAGAGCATATGTGTTTGTTGTAAAGGTCAGCCCATGTGCAACAGAGTCTGGCTGTGAAGCTTTCCTTCAAAAGCACAAAAGTTTTCATGAGAGAAGATTTCCCCCGTGGCTCTACCAGTTCCTGTGAAGTTTTCCACCTGGGTGACTGATCCCAGCTGTCCCAGCACTAGAGCCTGGATCTATCGGAGTTACAGAAAAATCAGATGGAAAGAAGTGTGTTTAGGCTAGTGGTAGAGGTCACACTTGTTAGACTGTGGGAAGGGTCACGTCTTGCTTTGATGAGACACCGATTAGATGTCATATATTTCATCCAAAGTCTTGCAGGATTTTCCACCTTTATCTCCTGTGATGGATTGCAGCCAGGTAAGAAGAACATCACCAAAAAATGGCTCTGCAGACTTCCTGTAGGTAAAGCAGAGAGTATTTTGTGTTATTGGAGTATACATGTGACTCTTAATGGAGTGTAACAGTGGATGACACATTCTCATTAAATGATCTCTCACTGACTTAAATATTTTTCAGCCAACAAGAAATCCAGATTGATTGCTGACAGTAAACACATTTGAAACACTAAATTTCCTCTATACATCACATAAAATCATAAACCTGTTGTGCGACACTTACACAGCATTGCATCTCTCAATTAACTCGAAAATTACATCAGATTTCAAATTAATCAAATGTGTGTTTCTTTGTATTGATACATTTTTTTATCACTGTACGTTTCTTCCATTAGTCTAAAATGTGGACGATTCTCATTTGGTTGATATTTCCAGTTCAAACAACGTGCTTTTCGTTGTTTTTCCAGAAGAAAAAAAAATGTCGCCATGACCACTAACACTGTTGTTTTCTACATTACATATTCTCATTAGCATCTGCAGGAGGATCTTGTTTGGGGTATATATTGGTAGATTTACTCACCTTGGTCATCTCAGCCGTGCCGCAATCAAAACAACGTAGTAGCGATGTAATTTTAATGCTGCGTTCAGGCTCACCTCGAAGACTGAATAAACGAGGCTCAAAATTGAAAATACGAAATTTAAAAAACAGAATAACTCGACATATGACATTGCAATAGAAGCATTTCGTTTTCTTTTGTTCAAGTAACACATTACTATTTTTCATTCTGTTGCAGAGGAAAGAGGGTTAATCGTTTGTTAAAAAATGTAGGTTAAGACATATTTTCAAGGGGATATGAATGAGATACAACATCGGTACCGTTTTCAAACACATTCACTTCTTTCTTATCGCACATCACACCTGTGCTGTGTGGAAACTATCGCTGCACACGAGGTATTTTTCCCCCGTTCTTCAGCTGTTTTTTGGTGTTTACAATATTCCCGAGGGAAGTGAATGCATCGTTAGTGTCAGACCGTTCCAATCGTTCCTATTGGCCAATCCTCCACTGCGCCTACTTGTGACGACAGCGACGTTCGAATGAGTCTTCCGGGTTTGTGTGTGAATGTAAACAGAAACTGCAGAGAGAGTAGATGGGCTCTGTTCGGTGGGCTTTTCACTGTGGGTCGTGGAAACCGTGCAGGTCCGACTGGCTGTTTGCTGCTCGGTGTGTGCAACCGGAAGAGAAAGACAGAATCGGAGAGTTTTTGTTTGCAAAAGATGCCAAATCAGCCATGGTAAGTGTGACTCTGCACTGCATCTAACTTCTTGCTGTGTAAGCTTGCCATGTGTCTCATCCATGCTTCTCTGTTATTATGACCCTCTCAGGCTGGCAGGCTGCTGCTCAGGAGGTTTGTGTGTGAGAAGATGCAGATTCCCTGGTCAGAGATCCGACTGGGAAGATCTCCGAGAGGGAAGCCTTACCTGGCTGCACCACAGGAGGTTTAACAGCATGCAATCAGTCTCATTAAAGTGTGATATCATGGCAGTTTGTAGTTTATTTTGCATACCTTACTCAATTAAAAAGGGGAGAAAAAAGCATTAAGAGCATGAAAAAAGAGAATATAGAGGATTGTGCACAGTAGACATCCATATACAAGTACACTACAGTAATTCAAATTCAGTTAAAAGGAGAGAAACATGCCCTCTGTGGATCTTTTTATATTATGCAGGTGTGAAGTTTAAGATATGAGTTCATATGACTGAAGCTCCATGAACTAAACCAAATTGTAATTGAGTTTTTTCAACAGACAGGAAGGCCAAGTTTACATTTGGATAAAGTCTCTGTCTCTCCCTGATAATGCACTGACTACATCATGACTACATCATGACAGAAAGCTGTACATTTCTTATCATTCTTGTCGAAATACATTGATTCCAGGTGTGAATTTATTTGAATCAGTGTTGTGGCTGTAATAGAGTGAGATAGATGTTGTGGAGACTCAAATCACAGTTTACTGTACTTTCTATTTTCACTGATTAATTGTTTGCTTTGTAAAACTGATCAGTTTCCCAAAGCTCCAGATGATGCCTTCAAATGTCTTGTTTTGTCCCAATCAGTTGTCCATAACTCAAAGATATTCGTGTTTACTGTCATAAAGGACTAAATTAACTAAAAGGTTGTTCACATTTACAGAGCTGATATCAGACAATCTTTCTTAAAAAAACACTCAATTAATTGTTAAAACTTAAAACTCATTGGTGATTGATGTAATAAATTGCAACTAGGGATGGGTGATGTAAAACCAAATACCACAATTTTTGACCAGATACCTCAATATTGATATTGTGACAATATTATAGGGCCATTCCAAATTTTTACACAATGACATTTTTGATAAATAATCATCAGTAATGTGAATATAGTGACTAAGTGGGTAAAAGCAAACAATAAAACAGCTAGAAGAGTCTGATACGTTCAGAAAATTACATCACTTACAAACCATGACTTCGATATACTGTTGATATATTGCCCACCTCTATTGGCAACTAATCTATTAATCATAGCAGCTTTATACTCAATGTATAAAAATAATTACTTTAGATGTACTGTAAGTTTAATAATGATCATTTAATAAGCATCAAAGTGGCACAGTATTGTAATATGACTTGGCTTTGTGTATCTGCAGTTTTGCGTACTTCCTTCCAGGGTGTGGAGCGGCAGTTAGAAGTATTAAAGCTTTAATTCATATAAAACTTCATCTCCCATGTTTCCTGTGTTTCTGCCTCCAGGTGTGTTCAGATTCAGGCTCTGAGTCTCGGGACTGGAGTTTCAACCTCTCCCACCAGGGGGACTATGCTGTGCTCGCTGCAGAGCGGGGGATGCAGGTCGGCGTGGATATCATGAAGACCACCATGCCAGGTAAATGCTGACCCCTCACACACTCTACACTAAGTGTTTGAGTGACTCCCATCAGGCCGCAGGCTGCACTGTCCACTCTGCAGAACACAAAGGAGGAGGGCCACCTTAGTCCCCACAGCAGTCCAGCTCCTGAACTCTGACCCCTCCCTGGCCCAACATCACTGCCCCTCAACTGACTGAATGCACAGAGCACTTTACCCTGAAGCACAGAGCACTTAGACTGTAACAGTCACTGAAATACTAACTATAGCACTTTATGATTTTATGTTGTTGATATTCTGTTTGTCCTTTTTTTAAATGACGCTGCTCCTCATGCCTTTTAAATTGCCCCTCGGGGACAAATAAAGTGTTTTGAATTGAATTGAATTGAATTAGAGCAACGACAATATAATCATAATAACCAGTATTTGTGCTTACATTAAGATCTGCATATATTTTACTGACAACCAAGTGATAAAAGTGTCATAACTTTAAAATAAATAAATAAATATACTAATAATTTCCGGTCTATATAGAAGTCTGTAGTTTTCTCCCACAGTTTTGCTTTACCTGAAATTGGGAATATTGTATGTACAATTAAAAAATAAAATGAACAGACTCACAAAGATATAGCAGAACAGAATGAAGCGTATTCTTCCTTCAAATTATTTACCATCACCAACGAACCTCCTCTTCTTAGGAGATTGAAAGTCGCTTACAGCAGTAATGTGTGGAGGGGAAAAAGGGCAGAGGAAAGAAGGGCAAATGGTGGTAAAATGAGATTGGCTATGAGAGCAAGGTCAGGCGTAGGAAGAAAATGAAGAGAAGTAATAAGAAGCAAATTCAGTTAAGAAAACACTGCCATAATCTCTGTTACTGTTTCTCCTAAACTGTTGGCTGTTCATTCATTTCAGCTCATGTTGATGTTAGACGTCCAAACTTCAAACATGCACAAGAGCCAAATCCAAACATGTTTGAATAGATCCTGATGGTGCTGCAAAAATCCTACATACTTTTGATACTGTTGGTCATTTACCATCAGTATCATCATCATCATCATCATCATCATCAATCTGTGGGTGTTCATTTTTGTTATTTTCACTCACCTCTTAGTCTTTGACCTGCCTGCCTCAATACAGTGAACCTTAATCACTTCTATAACTGGAGTAGAAGGTAAAATCTTAATCTTGTAATTAAGTTACACAAATATCCGCATCAGGTATCCATTCATGATCATTTGTGATAATTATCTATAACAGACAAATCTTCCCCAGTAGGCAGATAAATAAATTACTGCATTTGTATTACCCAGTTTGACCACAAGGAGTCACTGTTGTCTTGTTTATGTAAAAGGTCTCGGCCAAAGGCGCTCTGTATCTGTATGTGTGTGTGTGTGTGTGTGTGTGTGTGTGTGTGTGTGTGTGTGTGTGTGTGTGTGTGTGTGTGTGTGTGTGTGACCATCAAATCTGTGGTGTTTTGAGGGAATTTCTGTGTTTTTGTCGTCACCTTTGTCATATCTGAAACCATCAACTATCTCTCTTCTGTTTTTGTCTCCTCCCTTTCATCTCTCTCCCAATTTTTTTCCCTCTGTCTTTTCTTTTCTTCTCTTTTTCCCCACACACTTTTTCCATATGCTTTCATCCATCCCTCTTTTTCTTTTTCTTTTTCCTGCAGGTACCAGCTCTGTGCCCGAGTTTTTCCGCATCATGACTCGTCAGTTTACCGCGTACGAGTGGAGCGTCATCCAATCAGCCGGCTCGGAGCACCTGCAGCTCGCCGCGTTCTACCGCCACTGGGTAACCATGGCAACCATACTACCCTGTCATCACATTGCATCGCTGCTAGGCCCTGCAGGCGGTGTTTTGTGTGTGTGTGTGTGTGTGTGTGTGTGTGTGTGTGTGAGGGAAACATAGGGAGAAAATAACATTGCCAACATCCCTTGAGAGACACACACACACACACACACACACACACACACACACACACATAGAACATTTTGCGAATAGTCTTTTCTTCACATTACGTCTTCCTCTATCTCTCTCTGTTTTCTTCTTCTTTTTCATTTTTTACACACACACACACACACACACACACACACACACACACACACACACACACACAGATGGACAGGCACAGCAATGGTGGTGCTAAGTAAAGATGTTGTGAGATTGAGAGGGTGGCACAGAGACGTCAAGCTCTGATATCATCACCACACTGTTGACTAATGTCAGAGCCCGATGGTTTCCATAGCGATTAGCCTTGTTATACTGTTGTGGTTCATTGGCTGTCGAGCAGGGTTGGTTTTGACCAGACGCAAACCAAACACACAAACAGTCACTCTTGTATAGTCACTGTTATACATGTGTGCATAGATTCCCATCTGTTGTGTATTTAAGTTACTCTGTGCTACTGAGCCAACACACACACACACACACACACACACACAAATATATATACACACACATATTTTTCTTCACTGACTTTACTGGGTTTGCTCCCTTTTCATCAAGGCTCTGAAGGAGAGCTTCATTAAAGCAATCGGCACTGGGCTGGGCTTCAATCTGCAGCGGGTGGAGTTTCACCTTCCCTCTGAACCATTGACACAGGGCCGGGCAATGCGCCAGACGAAGATGCATCTAGATGAAGAGGAAGAAGTGGACTGGATATTTGAGGTGAGTCAGTTTGAGAACTCACAACTCTCCTGCTACCTACTTTTATCATGATACCTAGATGCCCAGCGTTTCTGTCACATAAGTCTGAGCTGAAAAGGACTGGAAGCAGTTTGCTGTGTTTTCTCTTGCTGGTCCGATGCCAGATCTTACAGTCTGTAACTTCTGCTAATTCCATAGCCTGTTTGAGATCATTTCAGCTTTGCCCAACACAAGGTTTGAGCTTTGCCAAATGCACAAATTAAAGGAATAGTTCAGTTATTTTTTTGGGAAATATGTTTATATCCTTTCTTGCCGACAGTTAGATGAGAAGACTGAAAACACTCTCATGCCACATATGAGATGCAGCAGGTTCACTTAGCTTAGCTTAAACACTGGAAACAGGGGTAAATAGCTAGCCTGGCTCTGCCCAAAGATAGAAAATTAACATACTTGCATCTCTAAAGCCCCCCCACCCCCTCTCCCCAGAAAACCACAACTTCTATTGCCCTAACCCTAACCCTAACCCTTATCAAGAAAATGAATTAGTGTGTTTCCCAAAATGTCAAACTATTCCCTCAAGAAGAAAAAAAAATAAAGTTTAGTTAGTTGTAGAAGGAGGGGATCCGTGCAGCCCGGACTGGGATGGGGCCCAGAGGTGGCCTCAATGGGCCTTGTCCCAGTACCCCCCTCATTTTATAAATTTCACTCCCGTGGGCCCCTCTCTTTGCTCTGCCTTGATGCTCAGCCTCGGGATCGCAACTGGTCCTCTGGTGGGGGGAGTCATCTCCCTTATCACCACACCATCCATTTTGCAGTTCAGTAGGCCAGTGCACATGATTTTAAACCAAACCCATAACCCCAACCCCAACCCCAACCCCTACCCCTAACCCTTATCAAGAAAATAAATTAGTGTGTTTCCCAAAATGTCAAACTATTCCATCAAGAAGAAAAAGAAAAAAAGTTTAGTTAGTTGTAGATTCATAGTTATAGATAGAAAGGTTTTTTTTAAAGTATATTTTTGGGGGCTTTTTGCCTTTAATGCTCAAGTAAGTAGAGAGAGACAGGAAACTGGAGGCAGAGAGGGGGGACTGGATAGTACCGCTCTGTGCAGGTCTCGAACCGGGGTCGCCTGCAGTGAGGACTATAGCCTCAACACATGGGGCGGGTGCTCTACCCACTGAGCCAAACACCACCACTAGATAGAAAGGTTTGATCATTTTAATTACTATAGTAAAAAAAAACAGTTGTAGGAAATCAATGAGCTTAAAAGCAGCGTTACAAAGGGCTCAGCAGCTCTGCTATGGCGTCCACTGTGCTCCGTTCCCTAGTGTCTTCCTCTTGAAACATCGGCACAGTGAATCACAGGTGGTCTTCCAGAGAAATACACACCAGAGATTGCTATAGTGGGGGGCTCTCAAGTGGCCCTCCAGCCCTTCCTAACACCAAGACAAGAGATTAGAGGAGTCCACCTCTCTATCAGACTATCAGAGCAAAAGAATCATCTGTTACAATCACTCCTCCCCTCTCTATTTCACATTTCATTATCCTCTTCTCTTCTGCTCGTATCCGCTTCTCTTCACTTTTATCTTTGATGTTTTCTCTCCAGCACCCCCCCTCTCTTTCTTCTTCTTCTCCTCTCACACACTTCACTTCATTTTATGCTTCTCCTCTCCTCTCCTCTCCTCACTAGTCTCTACCTCCTCTCCTCTCCTCTCCTCTCCTTTCCTCTCCTCTCCTCACTAGTCTCTACCTCCTCTCCTCTCCTCTCCTCTCCTCTCCTCTCCTCTCCTCTCCTCTCCCCTCTCATCCTCTCCTCTCCTCTCCTCTCCTCTCCTCTCCTCTCCCCTCTCATCCTCTCCTCTCCTCTCCTCTCCTCTCCTCTCCTCTCCTCTCCCCTCTCATCCTCTGCCCTCTCATCCTCTCCTCTCCTCTCCTCTCCTCTCCTCTCCTCTCCTCTCCTCTCCTCTCCTCTCCTCCCCTCCCCTCCCCTCCCCTCCCCTCCCCTCTCATCTCATCTCATCTCATCTCATCTCATCTCATCTCATCTCATCTCATCTCATCTCATCTCATCTCATCTCATCTCATCTCATCTCATCTCCTCTCCTCTCCTCTCCTCTCCTCTCCTCTCCTCTCCTCTCTAGTCTCTACCTCCCCTCCTCCCCTCTTCCTTTTCCTCTGGCCATTTTCCTCCATGCCCAGTGGCAGAGGAATTAACAAGTGACTGCTAAAAGGTTAACAGTAGTCTAAAAAGCCTGATGTTTTCCCTCATCCTCTCTTCATCCCTTCATCCTCTCCTCTCCTGTTCTATCCCTCTAGGGTTAGTGTAGGCCTAATGCTGTTTTAGTGTCTGTGTTTGCACACCAGGGAATAACAGCTCACTTATATTGATCGCAGGTGGATGGTAATGCATGTGTCCTCTTTTTTTAGTTATAGATTGTAGGGCAAAGTGAAGTAATACCAACATACATTATGTGGGATTAGTTTGGGTGTAAAGGTTAAAAAGAGGTTGGTGGTAAAGCAGATGAATAATGCACAGAGGGATGCAGAGAAAAGAAAAGTACTGTTGGTTTTATATTTATGATATTTTTACTGAAGATGTCAGATAGGTAATTCAACCAAAGGATTATTTATAAATTAAGTATCCTAAAGAGAACATACCAGTGGGTTAAAGAGGCATCAAATCTTTAAAAAAAATCTGAAACATTATATAGTCAAAAATTTCACAAATTTACCTTTGTGTCATCCTCTCGGGTCAAGTTCCTTCCTTCCTTCCTTCCTTCCTTCCGTCTGTACTTCTCTCTTTCCTACCTTCCTTCTGTCCTTCCTTCCTCCCTCTCTCCTTCTTTCCTTCTCTCTTTCTTTCCTCCCCCTACCTTCCTCCCTTCCTTCTTTCCTCTGTCCTTCTTTCCTTCCTTCCTCTCTTCCTCTTTTCCTTTCTCCCTACCTTTCTTGCTTCCTTCTTTCCTTCCTTCCTCCCTTCCTCTTTTCCTTTCTCCCTACCTTTCTTGCTTCCTTCTTTCCTCTGTCCTTCCTTCCTTACTTCTTTCCTTTCAACGATCCTTCCTTCCTCCCTTCCTTGTTTCCTCTGTTCTTCTTTCCTTCCTTCCTCCCTTCCTCTTTTCCTTTCTCCCTACCTTCCTTCCTTCCTTCCTTCCTTCCTTCCTTCCTTCCTTTCCTTTCATCGATCCTTCCTTCCTCCCTTCCCTCTCTCCTTCCCTTCCTTCTTCCTCCCTTCCATCCTTCCTTCCTCCCTCCCTTCCTTCCTTCCTTCTTCCTCCCTTCCTTCCTTTGACTTGAGGACAACAGGGGGGTTAAGTAAGGGGACAAATGAGAGAGGCAATAATTGGTCGATATGTCCATTTGCATAATATTAATGACTTTGACACGCTGGCACTCTGGTTAATAATATGTGTAAGACAACCTGACTACAGAATGCCTCATATGGAGTCTGGTAATGATTAACCAGAAACATTCAATGAATTTGCCCTCAACTCGGAGTATTGGAATAAATCATGAATGGTTGAATAAATAATGACATCACATTGAGCCAAAGATCATATTTTTATACATTTGTACAATGTTTGTATTAAAGAGGTTCTGTTCTGTAAAGGTGTGCGTAAGGTGAAAATAAACATGAATATATGAGATGCTCAATACAGTAAAGACTGAGTACACAAAGATGTCAGAATGTAACAACAGTATTGACGGCTCAGTGAAACCAGTCATCCCTTCATCATTATTGTGATCAGTGAATGACTGCAGTGACCTGAAGGGGTCAAATTAAGTCGAACTGAATCAATTTTTTCAGATTTATCTTCTATAAAAAGAGACACGCTTGGAGTGTGAACAGAAAGGTGAGATGAGCAGCAGTGTTGTTGACCCTGTGACTGTGTCAGAGAGCAGGTATGAGACCTGTTACATGCTGACTTTACCTGCTGACCTCCGATGATGTCACCTCTGCTGCCTGGAGACACAAACACTTGACAGATGTAATGAATTGCTGCACACACATGCATTCAAAACAGACTTTAACCAAAGCCAGTACTCTCTTCTATTCTATTTTTATCAGGAATGAACAGAATGATCAATGTTAATGACATTTTATGTGGATATTTTTCTCCCTCTAGTTTTTCTTTCTCATCTTTTTCCAATCCAGTCTGAGCTTTTTTCTTTCTCAGCTCCTTACTCTCTGTTCCTCTAACTCATCACAACACACACACACACTCCACCACCTGTTACTCCCACATACACACACTCAGCTTTTGGCCTTTTAGTCCAAGTCTACTTTGTCAGTTATGAAGCCAATTGCAACACACCATTGGTATTTGGAGTAGAGGGTATGGAGTAGACACTGATCCAAACCCAAAGCCTTTGAATGGATACGAACAACTTGTGTGTATCTTCTCTCATTTGAAAACAATAACATCAATAACATGTTTTTTTGTTTAGCAAGGAGGCCAACTGTGAAAAAAATCACCATAGATTTACATAAAGGAAATATGAGACATGTATAAATCAAATATGCTGTAGAACAGATGTTTTCGTCAACCTGTGCATTGACATTTTTCAGTGAATACATTTATGTTTGATGTTTCCTCGCTGGAGAAGCATCGTGTGACCGTTAAACGCAGTGGTTGTTTGACTCCACCTTCACCTTCACTTTGTGCTCTTTTGGAAAATCATGCACACAGATCACAAGCATATATTCAAGAGATGATGCGGAAGTGGAGGCATGCAGGGCGAATGTATGAATAAAGACCTGATAAGGATACAAATATGCATTATTTATCAAATCCAGAGTATTTGCTCTGAATTTGAATCAGTTTAAAATATGGAGTTTTTTTTATTTAGTATGATATACAGGATATCAATTTGCATGTGTGCTGATGTGTGTGTGTATGTGTATGTATGTGTTTCTGCAGGAGAGCTTGCTGGACGCTGACCATCATGTTGCTGTGGCTCTTGGAGCGGCAAACAAACCAGGCTCTGCAGTAAGAACACATCTTCAACATTTCAGATGCAGATTCAGATTCAGCTTCATATATCCCCCGAGGGGCAATTCAGTTTCTACGAGCCCAATCTCAACCTCACATTTAAACAGACAGTAATCAACAATATTCGCTTCCACACAACAACATCAGAGCAGGCGATGAATGACCAGAGGGGAAATAAAATACAATACTACACAATACTATACTAAATACAGCTGAATAAGAAACAGCTGAATAAAGTGCAAAGTGAAGTTTTTTTTTAAACTTAATTTTTATTGAGTTTTTCTTAACAACATGACAGGTACATGTACATTTTCCCCTTTTAACAGCTGCACATAGTCTTTACATATAAGTAAGATAACTGTATAAAGTATATCAACTTATAATAAAGTACAATTGAAAAATGTATATATAATAAGATGAGATGGTAATAGATGAATAATTAGGAAATGATAACAGTAGCATTAGAAATAAAAAATATATATAAATAAAAAACTGCACTCTTCCCATGAATAAGAAGACTCTCCTCTTCCCTCTCTCTTTGTGTCTCTCAGCCTCTTCCTTCATCGCTCCCTCCTCCCACCACTTTCACGCTGCTGTCGTTCAGCGACCTCATTGCTTCAGCCTCGCCTTTGACAGAGGAAGACGCCGCCTACTGGGACAGCTTCAAGACGAAGAACGAGGCACCACAGAGACAGAGAGATACACACACATCCACGACTGTCTCACACTGACACAAACCACAAACACGCAACTTTCTAAAGCTGCTTTCTCATTCAACACAAGTCCAGTCAAGTTTATTTATTATATGCAAAATCACAGGTTTGTCTCAGTGGACCGAAGAACCTACACAGCATGTCGACTTAACTTTATACATCTGATACAGACTCCAAAATCCTGTTCAGCCCATCCAAAAACTACGGCTCAGTGGACTGATGTGCTGTGAAGTACCTGACTTCCTGTGATGATCTGTATGAAACTGCCTTTTACAAATAAAAAATAGATAATGTCATTGATCCTTGTACTGTATGTCCTTACAATCCTCAGACAATGTGATAGGAATAAATCTGTAAGGAAGTGTGAGTGTTAGTTTTATATTTGAAGAGTTTTTATTTGAAGTACGACCCTAGAAAACCTTTCAATTCAGTGAACTTCAGATTAATTATTGATTTTGCATTTAATTGCACTTAAAATTCAAGGTGTGTTGATGGATTTATGCACTTCAAGTACAGTACATTGCCTATTTATGCTATTTATTAACCCTCTGTAAATGCCACGCTAGTCAGCTAATGAACGTTAGCCCCGCTAGCTGGCTAATAAACATTAGCCCTGCTAGCCGGCTAATAAACGTTAGCCACGCCCCTAGTCCGCTGACGTAATCGGGTCTTGCTTTAGACCAGCAAAGAGTTGGTGCTTGCTCTGGCTCCCGTTCTGAGGCTTGGGGCTGGAGCTTTGGCGGTGGAAAAGCAAAGAACCGGTGTTTAGTCAGGCTCTGGCGGTGGAAAAGGGGTAATATTCTCCTTCCTTTGTTCCTCCTCCATTTTGTCTTTCTTTTTGTCTCTCCATCTCTTATTATGTCTCTTCTTCTTGTATAGTATCTGTTTTATATTCTGTTGACATCACAATCTCTCTTTTAACAGTTAATTTCTTTTCCATCCTCCCTCTTTCTTGAGGGCAGCTCATAGATGATAGTGTCAGTCTGTATGTTCAACCTTTTTCCTTTTCAGCATCACATTACTTTAATCGCTAACCTGTAATCATAAGCCCTCTCGTCTTTACACGCAGGAGGAAATAACCGGCTATCATAAGAAGTTAGAGGTCAAATAATACAGTATGTATGTGTTGTCGACGCTCCACCTTCTCTTCTAACCTCGGAGGGGAGCAGATACATAAACACATGAAGTGGCTTGTTACTGAGACAAAGTGACACTAAGATCAAAGCTGATGTGAGGTTGAAATCTAATTTGAATTCAAATCTATTAAAATGAATGCAAATACTAAAAACAGCTGGACCCTTCAACCCTGACAGCAGAAAAAAAGAAATGATTGGTCATTATATGTGTGAAAGGTAAACATACAATTGTCTGACCTGCTGTGTCCTCACACACAGGAACCTGACACTTGACTTCATGTTGGTTGCATAACACAAAACACAGTTTGACACCACGACCTGAACGCCCGCTGCTCATATTCACATCAGACAGTGGCGTGCACAGACTTTTTGAAGGGCAGGGGCGAAAAGAAAAAGGGTACATACAGCACGTTCTCGCCACCCAAGAGGGCACCTTAGCACGCATTTTGGCTCCCAAGAGGCACCTTAGCACGCATTTTGGCTCCCAAGAGGGCACCTTAGCACACATTTTGGCTCCCAAGAGGGCACCTTAGCACGCATTTTGGCTCCCAAGAGGGCACCTTAGCATGCATTTTGGCTCCCAAGAGGACACCTTAGCATGCTTTTTGGCTCTCAAGAGGACACCGTAGCACGCTTTTTGACTCCCAGAAGGGCACCGTAGCGCACGTTTTTTTTTAAAAATGGGCCACGGGGGGGGGGGGGGGCCCTTGTGCACATCACTGACATCAGATATCTCCCACCTATCCATCACTTTCTTTCTTTTTGTTTGTCATTATCATTGCTTAATTTGCTATGCTCTCTCCTTTTTCTGCCTCCACCACCCCTTCTTATTTTTCTTACCATTGATTCTATTTTTGTAACCTTCCCCTTTCATGAGAGTAGAGGTGAATTGTAGGTATTGATGAAATGGAAACCTATCATCCAGATGGCTTCATGGAGCTTTGTACATGAAACAAACACACA